>NC_143039.1:7152500-7332500 GCF_057628025.1 Oncorhynchus mykiss | reverse complement strand
TATATATATAAACCTATTATTAGTTAAGAGGTCACGAGGTCAGTAGAAACCTCATATATATAAACCATTAGTTAAGAGGTCACGAGGTCAGTAGAAACCTCATATATATAAACCTATTATTAGTTAAGAGGTCACGAGGTCAGTAGAAACCTTATATATATATAACCCTATTATTAGTTAAGAGGTCACGAGGTCAGTAGAAACCTCATATATATAACCCTATTATTAGTTAGAGGTCACAAGGTCAGTAGAAACCTCATATATATAACCCTATTATTAGTTAGAGGTCACGAGGTCAGTAGAAACCTTATATATATATAACCCTATTATTAGTTAGAGGTCACGAGGTCAGTAGAAACCTCATATATATATAACCCTATTATTAGTTAAGAGGTCACGAGGTCAGTAGAAACCTCATATATATAAACCTATTATTAGTTAAGAGGTCACGAGGTCAGTAGAAACCTCATATATATAAACCTATTATTAGTTAAGAGGTCACGAGGTCAGTAGAAACCTCATATATATTAACCTATTATTAGTTAAGAGGTCACGAGGTCAGTAGAAACCTCATATATATAAACCTATTATTAGTTAAGAGGTCACGAGGTCAGCAGACTGATAGTTTACTTCTCTCCCGTCCATATCTCCTCTAATAATACAAATCTATCAACTAATAAAGAACGTTGAGGTCACACTAATCAGTACTATAGCCTCAGGCTAGGGGTCAGAGGTTAAGTGTCGAGCCTTAACGTGACCTCTGACACATTGTTAAATCGTCCGTTTCAAACTGCAGATACGAATTGTCACAGTGCCAGCACATTCTCCATGGTATTACCGAGAGACCGCAAATCAGTAGGCTAATCAATACCTTCTATCTGATGGGGGAGACGGAGACGGGGGGAGACAGGGGGAGACAGGGGGAGACAGGAGGAGACAGGGGGCGACGAAGATGGGGGGAGACAGGGGGAGACGGGGCGACGGAGATGGGGGGAGACAGGGGGAGACGGGGGGAGACAGGGGGCGACGGAGATGGGGGGAGACAGGGGGAGACGGGGGAGACAGGGGGAGACGGGGGGAGACGGGGGGAGACAGGGGGCGACGGAGATGGGAAGAGACAGGGGGAGACAGGGGGCGACAGGGGGCGACGGAGATGGGGGAGACGGGGGGAGACAGGGGGAGACAGGGGCGACGGAGATGGGGGGAGACAGGAGGAGACGGGGGGAGACAGGGAGAGACGGAGATGGGGGGAGACAGGGGGCGACGGAGATGGGGGGAGACAGGGGGAGACGGGGGAGACAGGGAGAGACGGAGACAGGGGGAAACAGGGGGAGACGGGGGAGATGGGGGGAGACGGAGACGGGGGGAGACAGGGGGAGACGAAGACGGGGGGAGACGGAGACGGAGACGGGGAGAGACGGAGACGGGGGGAGACATGGGGAGACGGGGGGAGACGGGGGAGACGGGGGGAGACGGGTGGAGATGGGGGGAGACGGAGACAGAGATGGGGGGAGATGGAGAGAGACGGGGGGAGACGGGGGGAGACGGGGGGCGACGGAGACGGGGGGAGACGGGGGGAGACGGGTGAAGACGGGGGGAGACGGGGGGAGACAGGGGGAGACGGAGACGGGGGGAGACGGGGGGAGACGGGGGGAGACGGGTGAAGACGGGGGGAGATGGGGGGAGACAGAGACGGGTGGAGAAGGAGACGGGGGGAGACGGAGACGGAGAAGGGGGGAGACGGGTGGAGACGGAGACGGGGGGAGACGGGGGGAGATGGGGGGAGACGGAGACAAAGACGGGGGGAGACGGAGACGGGGGGAGACGGAGACGGGGGGAGACAGGGGGAGACGGGGGGAGACGGAGACGGGGGGAGACGGGGGGAGACGGGGGGAGACGGAGACGGGGGGAGACGGGGGGAGATGGGGGGAGACGGAGACGGGGGGAGACGGGGGAGACGGAGACTGAGACGGGGGGAGACGGGGGGAGAAGGAGACGGGGGGAGACGGGGGGAGACTGAGACGGGGGGAGACGGAGACGGAGACGGGAGAGACGGGGGGAGACGGAGACGGGGGGAGACAGGGGGAGACGAGGAGAGACGGAGACGGGGGGAGACGGAGACGGGGGGAGACAGGGGGCGACGGAGATGGGGGAGACGGGGGAGACGGAGACGGGGGGAGACGGAGACGGGGGGAGACGGGGGGAGACGGAGACGGGGGGGAGACAGGGGGAGACGGGGGAGACGGAGACAAGGGGAGACGGGTGGAGACGGAGACGGGTGGAGACGGGGGGAGATGGGGGGAGACGGAGACGGAGACGGGGGGAGACGGAGACGGAGACGGAGACGGGGGAGCTGGAGACGGGGGGAGACGGAGACGGGGGGAGACTGGGGGAGACGGAGACGGGGGGAGACTGAGACGGGGGGAGACGGGGGGAGACGGAGACGGGGGGAGACGGGTGGAGACGGAGACGGGGGGAGACAGGGAGAGACGGAGACGGGGGGAGACGGGGGGAGACAGGGGGAGACAGGGGGCGACGGAGATGGGGGAGACGGGTGAGACAGGGTGAGACGGGGGAGACGGAGGCAGTGGGAGACAGGGGGAGACGGGGGAAGACGGAGACGGGGGGAGACGGGGGGAGATGGTGACGAGGGGAGACGGTGGAGACGGAGACGGGGGGAGACGGGGGGAGACGGAGATGGGAGGAGACGGGGGGGAGACAGGGGGAGACAGGGGGAGACGGGGGGAGAAAGAGACAGGGGGAGACGGGGGGAGACGGAGACGGGGGGAGACAGAGACGGGGGGAGACAGAGACGGGGGGAGACAGAGACGGGGGGAGACAAGGGGGATACAGGGGGAGACGGGGGGAGACGGAGACGGGGGGAGACGGAGACGGGGGAGACGGAGACGGAGGAAGACGGGGGGAGATGGGGAGACGGAGACGGGGGGAGACGGGGGGAGACGGAGACGGGGGAGACGGAGACAGAGACGGGGGAGACGGAGACGGGGGGAGACGGAGGCGGGGGGAGACAGGGGGAGACAGGGGGAGACGGGTGGAGACGGAGACGGGGGGAGAAGGGGGGAGACGGAGACGGGGGGAGACAGGGGGAGACGGGGGGAGACGGAGACGGGGGGAGACGGAGACGGGGGAGACGGGGGGAGACGGGTGGAGACGGAGACGGGGGAGACGGGGGGAGATGGGGGGAGACGGAGACGGGGGGGGAGACGGAGACGGGGGGAGACGGAGACGGGGGGAGACGGGGGGATACGGAGACGGTGGGAGACAGGGAGAGACGGAGACGGGGGGAGACAGGGGGAGACAGGGGGCGACGGAGATGGGGGGAGACGGGAGGAGATGGGGGGAGACGGAGACAGAGACGGGGGGAGACGGAGACGGAGACGGGGGGAGACGGGGGGAGATGGGGGGAGACGGAGACGGGGGGAGACAGGGGGAGACTGGTGGAGACGGAGACGGGGGGAGACGGGGGGAGACGGAGACAGAGACGGGGGGGAGACAGAGACGGGGGGAGACGGAGACGGAGACGGAGACGGGGGGAGACGTGTGGAGACGGAGACGGGGGGAGATGGGGGGACACGGAGACAGAGACGGGGGGAGACGGAGACGGAGACGGGGGGAGACAGGGGGAGGCTGGTGGAGACGGAGACGGGGGGAGACGGGGGGAGATGGGGGGAGACGGGGGGAGACGGAGACGGGGAGAGACGGAGACGGGGGAGACGGAGACGGGGGAGACGGAGACGGGGGGAGACGGGGGGAGATGGGGAGACGGAGACGGGGGGAGACGGGGGGAGACGGAGACGGGGGAGACGGAGACGGAGACGGAGACGGGGGAGACGGAGACGGGGGGAGACGGAGGCGGGGGGAGACAGGGGGAGACGGGTGGAGACGGAGACGGGGGGAGAAGGGGGGAGACGGAGACGGGGGGAGACGGGGGGAGACGGAGACGGGGGGAGAAGGGGGGAGACGGAGACGGGGAGAGACAGGGGGAGACGGGGAGAGACGGAGACGGGGGGAGACGGAGACGGGGGAGACGGGGGGAGATGGGGGGAGACGGAGACGGAGACGGGGGGAGACGGAGACGGAGACGGGGGAGCTGGAGACGGGGGAGACGGGGGGAGATGGGGGGAGACGGAGACGGAGACGGGGGGAGACGGAGACGGAGACGGAGACGGGGGAGCTGGAGACGGGGGAGACGGAGACGGGGGGAGACTGGGGGAGACGGAGACGGGGGGAGACTGAGACGGGGGGAGACGGGGGGAGACGGGGGGAGACGGGTGGAGACGGAGACGGGGGGAGACAGGGAGAGACGGAGACGGGGGGAGACGGGGGGAGACAGGGGGAGACAGGGGGCGACGGAGATGGGGGGAGACGGGTGAGACAGGGTGAGACGGGGGGAGACAGGGGGAGACGGAGGCAGTGGGAGACAGGGGGAGACGGGGGAAGACGGAGACGGGGGGGAGACGGGGGGAGATGGTGACGAGGGGAGACGGTGGAGACGGAGACAGGGGGAGACGGGGGGAGACGGAGACGGGGGGAGACGGGGGGGAGACAGGGGGAGACAGGGGGAGACGGGGGGAGAAAGTGACAGGGGGAGACGGGGGGAGACGGTGACGGAGACGGGGGGAGACGGAGACGGGGGGAGACAGAGACGGGGGGAGACAGAGACGGGGGGAGACAGAGACGGGGGGAGACGGAGACGGAGACGGGGGGAGACGGAGACGGGGGGAGACAAGGGGGAGACAGGGGGAGACGGGGGGAGACGGAGACGGGGGGAGACGGAGACGGGGGAGACGGAGACGGGGGAGACGGAGACGGGGGGAGACGGGGGGAGATGGGGAGACGGAGACGGGGGGAGACGGGGGGAGACGGAGACGGGGGAGACGGAGACGGAGACGGAGACGGGGGAGACGGAGACGGGGGGAGACGGAGGCGGGGGGAGACAGGGGGAGACGGGTGGAGACGGAGACGGGGGGAGAAGGGGGGAGACGGAGACGGGGGGAGACGGGGGGAGACGGAGACGGAGACGGGGGGAGACGGAGACGGGGGAGACGGGGGGAGACGGAGACGGGGGGAGACTGAGACGGAGACGGGGGAGACGGGGGGAGACGGGTGGAGACGGAGACGGGGGAGACGGAGACGGAGACGGGGGGAGACGGACACGGAGACGGGGGAGACGGAGACGGGGGGAGACGGACACGGAGACGGGGGAGACGGAGACGGGGGGAGACGGGGGGAGACGGAGACGGAGACGGGGGGAGACGGGGGGAGACGGAGACGGGGGGAGACAGGGAGAGACGGAGACGGGGGGAGACGGGGGGAGACAGGGGGCGACGGAGATGGGGGGAGACGGGAGGAGATGGGGGGAGACGGAGACAGAGACGGGGGGAGACGGAGACGGAGACGGGGGGAGACGGGTGGAGACGGAGACGGGGGGAGACGGGGGGAGATGGGGGGAGACGGAGACAGAGACGGGGGGAGACGGAGACGGGGGGAGACAGGGGGAGACTGGTGGAGACGGAGACGGGGGGAGACGGGGGGAGACGGAGACAGAGACGGGGGGAGACAGAGACGGGGGGAGACGGAGACGGAGACGGAGACGGGGGGAGACGTGTGGAGACGGAGACGGGGGGAGACGGGGGGAGATGGGGGGACACGGAGACAGAGACGGGGGGAGACGGAGACGGAGACGGGGGGAGACAGGGGGAGGCTGGTGGAGACGGAGACGGGGGGAGACGGGGGGAGATGGGGGGAGACGGAGACGGAGACGGGGGAGACGGAGACGGAGACGGGGGGAGACGGGGGGAGACGGAGACGGGGAGAGACGGGGAGAGACGGGGGGAGACGGAGACGGGGAGAGACAGGGGGAGACGGGGAGAGACGGAGACGGGGGGAGACGGAGACGGGGGGAGACGGGGGGAGATGGGGGGAGACGGAGACGGAGACGGGGGAGACGGAGACGGAGACGGAGACGGGGGAGCTGGAGACGGGGGAGACGGGGGGAGATGGGGGGAGACGGAGACGGGGGGAGACGGAGACGGAGACGGAGACGGGGGAGCTGGAGACGGGGGAGACGGAGACGGGGGGAGACTGGGGGAGACGGAGACGGGGGGAGACTGAGACGGGGGGAGACGGGGGGAGACGGAGACGGGGGGAGACGGGGAGAGACAGGGAGAGACGGAGATGGGGGGAGACGGGGGGAGACAGGGGGAGACAGGGGGCGACGGAGATGGGGGGAGACGGGTGAGACAGGGTGAGACGGGGGGAGACAGGGGGAGACGGAGGCAGTGGGAGACAGGGGGAGACGGGGGAAGACGGAGACGGGGGGGAGACGGGGGGAGATGGTGACGAGGGGAGACGGTGGAGACGGAGACGGGGGGAGACGGGGGGAGACGGAGACGGGGGGAGACGGGGGGGAGACAGGGGGAGAAAGAGACAGGGGGAGACGGGGGGAGACGGTGACGGAGACGGGGGGAGACGGAGACGGGGGGAGACAGAGACGGGGGGAGACAGAGACGGGGGGAGACAGAGACGGGGGGAGACGGAGACGGAGACGGGGGGAGACGGAGACGGAGACGGGGGGAGACGGAGACGGGGGGAGACAAGGGGGAGACAGGGGGAGACGGGGGGAGACGGAGACGGGGGGAGACGGAGACGGGGGAGACGGAGACGGGGGGACACGGGGGGAGATGGGGAGACGGAGAAGGGGGGAGACGGGGGGAGACGGAGACGGGGGAGACGGAGACGGAGACGTAGACGGGGGGAGCCTGGTTCCTCTCTAGGTTTCTTCCTAGGTTTTGGCCTTTCTAGGGAGTTTTTCCTAGCCACCGTGCTTCTTCACCTGCATTGCTTGCTGTTTGGGGTTTTAGGCTGGGTTTCTGTACAGCACTTTGAGATATCAGCTGATGTACGAAGGGCTATATAAAATAAATTTGATTGTAGACGGAGACGGGGGAGACGGAGACGGGGGGAGATGGAGGCGGGGGGAGACAGGGGGAGACGGGGGGAGACAGGGGGCGACGGAGATGGGGGGAGACGGGGGAGACAGGGGGAGACTGAGGCGGGGGGAGACAGGGGGAGACGGGGGAGACGGAGACGGGGGGAGACGGGGGGAGACAGGGGGGAGACAGGGGGGAGACAGGGGGGAGACGGAGACGGGGGGAGACAGGGGGGAGACAGGGGGAGACGGAGACGGAGAAGGGGGGAGACAGGGGGGAGACAGGGGGAGACGGGGGGAGACGGGTGGAGACGGAGGCGGGGGAGACGGGGGGAGATGGGGGGAGACGGAGACGGGGGGAGACGGGGGGAGACGGAGACGGAGACGGGGGGAGACGGAGACGGGGGGAGACAGGGAGAGACGGAGACGGGGGGAGACGGGGGGAGACAGGGGGAGACAGGGGGCGACGGAGATGGGGGGAGACGGGAGGAGACAGGGGGAGACAGGGGGAGACGGGGGGAGACAGGGGGAGACGGGGGGAGACAGGGGGAGACGGGGGGAGACGGAGACGGGGGGAGACGGAGACGGGGGGAGACGGGGGGAGATGGGGGGAGACGGAGACGGAGAGAGACGGAGACGGAGACGGAGACGGGGGAGCTGGAGACGGGGGAGCTGGAGACGGGGGAGACGGGGGGAGATGGGGGGAGACGGAGACGGAGACGGGGGGAGACGGAGACGGAGACGGAGACGGGGGAGCTGGAGACGGGGGAGACGGAGACGGGGGAGCTGGAGACGGGGGAGACGGAGACGGGGGGAGACTGGGGGAGACGGAGACGGGGGGAGACTGAGACGGGGGGAGACGGGGGGAGACGGGGGGAGACGGGTGGAGACGGAGACGGGAGACGGGGGGAGACAGGGAGAGACGGAGACGGGGGGAGACGGGGGGAGACAGGGGGCGACGGAGATGGGGGGAGACGGGTGAGACAGGGTGAGACGGGGGGAGACAGGGGGAGACGGAGGCAGTGGGAGACAGGGGGAGACGGGGGAAGACGGAGACGGGGGGGAGACGGGGGGAGATGGTGACGAGGGGAGACGGTGGAGACGGAGACGGGGGGAGACGGAGACGGGGGGAGACGGGGGGGAGACAGGGGGAGACAGGGGGAGACGGGGGGAGAAAGAGACAGGGGGAGACGGGGGAGACGGTGACGGAGACGGGGGGAGACGGAGACGGGGGGAGACAGAGACGGGGGGAGACAGAGACGGGGGAGACGGAGACGGGGGGAGACGGAGACGGGGGGAGACAAGGGGGAGACAGGGGGAGACGGGGGGAGACGGAGACGGGGGGAGACGGAGACGGGGGAGACGGAGACGGGGGGAGACGGGGGAGATGGGGAGACGGAGAAGGGGGGAGACGGGGGAGACGGAGACGGGGGAGACGGAGATGGAGACGGAGACGGAGACGGGGAGACGGAGACGGGGGGAGACGGAGGCGGGGGGAGACGGGGGAGACGGGGGGAGACAGGGGGAGACAGGGGGCGACGGAGATGGGGGGAGACGGGGGAGACAGGGGGAGACGGAGGCGGGGGGAGACAGGGGGAGACGGGGGAGACGGAGACGGGGGGAGACGGGGGGAGACAGGGGGAGACAGGGGGAGACGGGGGGAGACAGGGGGGAGACAGGGGGAGACGGAGACGGAGAAGGGGGGAGACAGGGGGGAGACAGGGGGAGACGGGGGGAGACGGGTGGAGACGGAGGCGGGGGAGACGGAGACGGGGGGAGACGGGGGGAGACTGAGACAGGGGGAGACGGGGGGAGACGGAGACGGAGACGGGGGGAGACAGGGAGAGACGGAGACGGGGGGAGACGGGGGGAGACAGGGGGCGACGGAGATGGGGGGAGACGGGAGGAGACAGGGGGAGACAGGGGGAGACGGGGGGAGACGGGGGAGACGGGGGGAGACAGGGGAGACGGAGACGGGGGGAGACGGGGGAGACGGGGGGAGACGGAGACGGGGGGAGACGTTCGGAGACGGGGGGAGACGGTGGAGACGGAGACGGGGGGAGACGGGGGGAGACGGAGACGGGGGGAGACGGGGGGGAGACAGGGGGAGACGGGGGGAGACGGGGGGAGACGGAGACGGGGGGATACGGAGACGGGGGGAGACAGAGACGGGGGGAGACAGAGACGGGGGGAGACGGAGACGGGGGGAGACGGAGACGGGGGGAGACGGAGACGGGGGGAGAGAAGGGGGAGACAGGGGGGTGACGGGGGGAGACGGAGATGGAGACGGGGGGTGACGGAGACGGGGGGAGACGGAAACGGGGGGAGACGGGGAGACGGAGACGGGGGGAGACAGGGGGAGACGGGGGGAGACGGAGACTGGGGAGACGGAGACGGAGACGGGGGAGACGGAGACGGGGGGAGACGGAGACGGGGGGAGACGGAGACGGAGGGAAACGGAGACGGGGGAGATGGGGGGAGACGGAGACAGGGGGGAGACGGGGGGAGACGGGGGGAGACGGAGACGGGGGGAGACGGAGACGGAGACAGTGGGAGACGTAGACGGGGGGAGACGTGGGGAGATGGGTGGAGACGGAGACGGGGGGAGACGGGGGGAGACGGGGGGAGACGGGGGAGATGGGGGAGACGGAGAAGGGGGGAGACGGGGGAGACGGGGGGAGGGGGAGGGGGAGACAGAGACGGGGGGAGACGGAGACGGGGGGAGACGGGGGGAGACGGAGATGGGGGGAAACGGAGACGGGGGAGATGGAGACGGAGACGGAGGGAAACAGAGACGGGGGAGATGGGGGGAGACGGAGACGGAGACAGGGGAGACGGACACGGAGACGGGGGGAGACGGAGACGGGGGGAGACGGAGACGGAGACAGAGACAGGGGGAGACGGAGACGGGGGGAGACGGGTGGAGACGGAGACGGGGGGAGACGGGGGGAGACGGAGAAGGGGGGAGACGGGGGGAGACGGAGGGGGAGACGGAGGGGGAGACGGAGACGGAGACGGGGGGTGACGGAGGGGGAGACGGAGACGGAGACGGGGGGAGACGGAGACGGGGGGAGACGGGGGGAGACGGATGGAGAGAGAGAGGAAGAGACTGAAGGAGAACAGAGAGATGGATGGAGAGAGAGGAAGAGACTGATGAAGAACAGAGAGATGGATGGAGAGAGAGAGGAAGAGACTGATGGAGAACAGAGAGATGGATGGAGAGAGAGAGGAAGAGACTGATGGAGAACAGAGAGATGGAGAACAGAGAGATGGATGGAGAGAGAGAGGAAGAGACTGAAGGAGAACAGAGAGATGGAGAACAGAGAGATGGATGGAGAGAGAGAGGAAGAGACTGAAGGAGAACAGAGAGATGGAGAACAGAGAGATGGATGGAGAGAGAGAGGAAGAGACTGAAGGAGAACAGAGAGATGGATGGAGAGAGAGAGGAAGAGAGGGATGATGGAGAGAGAGAGGAAGAGACTGATGAAGAACAGATAACAGACGGGAGGGGGTAATACAACTTGATTTTAAATGGTAACTAGGAACAGGAACAGTATTGTAACATTGTAACTAGGATCAGGAACAGTATTGTAACATTGTAACTAGGAACAGGAACAGTATTGTGACATTGTAACTAGGAACAGGAACAGTATTGTAACATTGTAACTAGGAACAGGAACAGTATTGTAACATTGTAACTAGAAACAGTATTGTAACATTGTAACTAGGATCAGGAACAGTATTGTAACATTGTAACCAGGAACAGTATTGTAACATTGTAACTAGGAACAGGAACAGTATTGTAACATTGTAACTAGAAACAGTATTGTAACATTGTAACTAGGATCAGGAACAGTATTGTAACATTGTAACCAGGAACAGGAACAGTATTGTAACATTGTAACTAGGAACAGGAACAGTATTGTAACATTGTAACTAGGAACAGGAACAGTATTGTAACATTGTAACTAGGAACAGGAACAGTATTGTAACATTGTAACCAGGAACAGGAACAGTATTGTAACATTGTAACTAGGAACAGGAACAGTATTGTAACATTGTAACATTGTAACTAGGAACAGGAACAGTATTGTAACATTGTAACTAGGAACAGGAACAGTATTGTAACATTGTAACTAGGAACAGGAACAGTATTGTAACATTGTAACTAGAAACAGTATTGTAACATTGTAACTAGGATCAGGAACAGTATTGTAACATTGTAACCAGGAACAGTATTGTAACATTGTAACTAGGAACAGGAACAGTATTGTAACATTGTAACTAGGAACAGGAACAGTAATGTAACATTGTAACTAGGAACAGGAACAGTATTGTAACAATGTAACTAGGAACAGGAACAGTATTGTAACATTGTAACTAGGAACAGGAACAGTATTGTAACATTGTAACTAGGAACAGGAACAGTATTGTAACATTGTAACCAGGAACAGTATTGTAACATTGTAACTAGGAACAGGAACAGTATTGTAACATTGTAACTAGGAACAGGAACAGTATTGTAACATTGTAACTAGGATCAGGAACAGTATTGGAGTCCAGTTGGCCACCAGACAGATGGACTGACAGTAGAAGAGACAGAGATGGACAACAGATAACAGACAAGGGGGGAGTGATGTCTGCTGCAAGGGAAACAGTGACTTCCTGTAGGAGCCAAGGGCTTAAATCAAGGAGAACAGTGACTTCCTGTAGGAGCCAAGGGCTTAAATCAAGGGAAACAGTGACTTCCTGTAGGAGCCAAGAGTTTAAATCAAGGAGAACAGGCTTCTATAGGAGCCAAGGGCTCAAATCAAGGAGAACAGGCTTCTATAGGAGCCAAGGGGCTTAAATCAAGGAGAACAGTGACTTCCTGTAGGAGCCAAGGGCTTAAATCAAGGGAAACAGTGACTTCCTGTAGGAGCCAAGAGTTTAAATCAAGGAGAACAGGCTTCTATAGGAGCCAAGGGCTCAAATCAAGGAGAACAGGCTTCTATAGGAGCCAAGGGGCTTAAATCAAGGAGAACAGTGACTTCCTGTAGGAGCCAAGGGCTTAAATCAAGGGAAACAGTGACTTCCTGTAGGAGCCAAGAGTTTAAATCAAGGAGAACAGGCTTCTATAGGAGCCAAGGGCTCAAATCAAGGAGAGCAGGCTTCTATAGGAGCCAAGGGCTTAAATCAAGGAGAACAGTGACTTCCTGTAGGAGCCAAGGGCTTAAATCAAGGGAAACAGTGACTTCCTGTAGGAGCCAAGGGTTTAAATCAAGGAGAACAGGCTTCACATCTCTCTGGGTTGTTCCTCCGTGTTTCTCCCGATCACACCAGTTGAAGCCGCTCTCAGACATTTCTGCCTGGGAAACATACATCAAAACTAGTTTTTAAATCCATTGTATTAGATTCATGATGGTCTGTAAGGTCTGTTGGCTGTCTCGTCTCTCCGTCAGTAACAGGGGGACATAAATGGGGTAGAATGAACCACAGCGCCCTCCAGTGTTCAGACAAACTATTACGTCATAGTTTGTCCTCCATAATGTGAATCGTGTTGTAATATTAATTTAAGCAAAGAATTCAAAACCAACCCAATGTCAAGAACTAAAACGTCAAACTGTAGACGTCATTACAGACTTTTTGTTTTCTTTTTTCTCTACTGTATTATTGACTGTATGTTTTGTTTACTCCATGTGTAACTCTGTGTTGTTGTTTGTATGTTTGTTTACTCCATGTGTAACTCTGTGTTGTTGTTTGTGTGTTTGTTTACTTCATGTGTAACTCTGTGTTGTTGTTTGTCTGTTTGTTTATTCCATGTGTAACTCTGTGTTGTTGTTTGTATGTTTTGTTTACTCCATGTGTAACTCTGTGTTGTTGTTTGTGTCGAACTGCTTTGCTTTATCTTGGCCAGGGTCGCAATTGTAAACGAGAACTTGTTCTCAACTACCTTACCTGGTTAAATAAAGATGAAATTTAAAAAACACCTATGTCAATTTATTTTTTATTTAACCTTTATTTAACTAGGCAAGTCAGTTAAGAACAAATTCTTATTTTCAATGACGATCTAGGAACAGTGGGTTAACTGGTCTAGGAACAGTGGGTTAACTGCCTGTTCAGGGGCAGAACGACAGATTTGTACCTTGTCAGCTCGGGGATTTGAACTTGCAACCTTCCGGTTACTAGTCCAACGCTCTAATTAATACGTCATTGTCGATGTCATTATTCAAAAAGGACGATCTACGATTCCAACAAAACAATAACAAACATGGATGTACCAACCCCAGATCCCCCCCCTTTAAGTCATTCTGGTGTCAAGGATTCACAATGGAGGAATTGATGACGAGGCTGTGGGTGGAGCTGATGACGTCACGGCGACAGACAGAAGGACATTATGGTCTGGCGACCAGGGGGTCAGAGTGAGACAGGACACACGGGATGTGAATTATTCACGTTGTTTCCCTGTTCCCAGTAACAGGACCCAATAGACCCAGTAGCAGGTCCTTGTAAAACACCCTCCTGTCAGCCTCCATGCAGAGATTGATGGAGAGTTTTGAACCCCATTAAGACACACAATGACAACAACCAAAAAAAAAGAGGTCATTTTGGCTCCGTTGGCTCAACAATTACAGCAGTTTCTCATAACCCTGCTGTTGACTGGTGGGCTGACAGGGAAACTAATCCTCACACAGACACTAATTCCTTATAAACACTGTTGTATTACGTGAAAACATGTCGTCGTCGTCCCCCCCGACCTCGCATGATTCTGGCAGCGGAACGTTGATGATTTAGGGCCACTACTCCTGTCTCAAACTGTGTCTGCTCTGCTGCGGGGCCGAGGCTGTGTGTGTGTGTGTGTGTGTGTGTGTGCTGCGGGGCCGAGGCTGTGTGTGTGTGTGTGTGTGTGTGTGTGTGTGCGCTGCGGGGCCGAGGCTGTGTGTGTGTGTGTGTGTGTGTGTGTGCGCTGCGGGGCCGAGGCTCTGTGTGTGTGTGTGTGTGTGTGTGTGTGTGCGCTGCGGGGCCGAGGCTGTGTGTGTGTGTGTATGTGTGTGTGTGTGTGTGTGCTCGCTGCGGGGCCGAGGCTGTGTGTGTGTGTGTGTGTGTGTGCGCACTGCGGGGCCGAGGCTGTGTGTGTGTGTGTGTGTGTGTGCGCGCGCTGCGGGGCTGAGGCTGTGTGTGTGTGTGTGCGCGCGCTGCGGGGCCGAGGCTGTGTGTGTGTGTGTGTGTGTGCGCTGCGGGGCCGAGGCTGTGTGTGTGTGTGCGCTGCGGGGCCGAGGCTGTGTGTGTGTGTGCGCTGCGGGGCAGAGGCTGTGTGTGTGTGTGTGTGTGTGTGTGTGTGTGTGTGTGTGTGTGTGTGTGCAGGGCTCTGCTTGTTAAAGGATGCTGGGGTATAAATACTAAATTAATCATGTTTTGGCTCAACTTGCGGGGCCTCTGCTGTGTGTGTGTGTGTGTGGTGTGTGGTGTGTGTGTGTGTGCGGGGCCTCTGCTGAAATGTGCTTATTGAGGCCCGTGATCACATCAAATATTAACAGCTATGTTTCCCTGACAACTGGCAGGAGGGTGGAGGATGAGGAGGAGGGGGTCTCCTTCCTCGTGACATCAGAGGAAGGGAGCTTCCATATGTTGGTTTGACTTCTTTCTACAAAACAGATGCAATTCATTAATTGATATGCAAAAAAAAAAAAATCCAGTCTTGTGAAATGTGATGCTGTTATTCAAATGACTGTGAATAAATACATTGTAAAGTGTGATGCCTGATGTGACTCTATAGCCCAGTGTAAAGTGTGATGCCTGATGTGAATCTGTAGCCCAGTGTAAAGTGTGATGCCTGATGTGAATCTGTAGCCCAGTGTAAAGTGTGATGCCTGATGTGAATCTGTAGCCCAGTGTAAAGTGTGATGCCTGATGTGAATCTGTAGCCCAGTGTAAAGTGTGATGCCTGATGTGAATCTGTAGCCCAGTGTAAAGTGTGATGCCTGATGTGAATCTGTAGCCCAGTGTAAAGTGAGATGCTTGATGTGAATCTGTAGCCCAGTGTAAAGTGTGATGCCTGATGTGAATCTGTAGCCCAGTGTAAAGTGTGATGCCTGATGTGAATCTGTAGCCCAGTGTAAAGTGTGATGCCTGATGTAACTCTGTAGCCCAGTGTAAAGTGAGATGCCTGATGTGAATCTGTAGCCCAGTGTAAAGTGTGATGCCTGATGTGAATCTGTAGCCCAGTGTAAAGTGTGATGCCTGATGTAACTCTGTAGCCCAGTGTAAAGTGTGATGCCTGATGTGAATCTGTAGCCCAGTGTCTGGTCTGTAGCTGTGTATAAGGACCCTGGTCTGTAGATCTGTGAATAAGGACCCTGGTCTGTAGCTTTGTGAATAAGGACCCTAGTCTGTAGATCTGTGAATAAGGACCCTGGTCTGTAGCTCTGTGAATAAGGACCCTGGTCTGTAGCTCTGTGAATAAGGACCCTGGTCTGTAGCTCTGTGAATAAGGACCCTGGTCTGTAGCTTTGTGAATAAGGACCCTAGTCTGTAGCTCTGTGAATAAGGACCCTGGTCTGTAGCTCTGTGAATAAGGACCCTGGTCTGTAGCTCTGTGAATAAGGACCCTGGTCTGTAGCTCTGTGAATAAGGACCCTGGTCTGTAGCTCTGTGAATAAGGACCCTAGTCTGTAGATCTGTGAATAAGGACCCTGGTCTGTAGATCTGTGAATAAGGACCCTGGTCTGTAGCTTTGTGAATAAGGACCCTAGTCTGGAGATCTGTGAATAAGGACCCTGGTCTGTAGCTCTGTGAATAAGGACCCTGGTCTGTAGCTCTGTGAATAAGGACCCTGGTCTGTAGCTCTGTGAATAAGGACCCTGGTCTGTAGCTCTGTGAATAAGGACCCTAGTCTGTAGCTCTGTGAATAAGGACCCTGGTCTGTAGCTCTGTGAATAAGGACCCTGGTCTGTAGCTTTGTGAATAAGGACCCTAGTCTGTAGATCTGTGAATAAGGACCCTGGTCTGTAGCTCTGTGAATAAGGACCCTGGTCTGTAGCTTTGTGAATAAGGACCCTAGTCTGTAGCTCTGTGAATAAGGACCCTGGTCTGTAGCTCTGTGAATAAGGACCCTGGTCTGTAGCTCTGTGAATAAGGACCCTGGTCTGTAGCTCTGTGAATAAGGACCCTGGTCTGTAGCTCTGTGAATAAGGACCCTAGTCTGTAGATCTGTGAATAAGGACCCTGGTCTGTAGATCTGTGAATAAGGACCCTGGTCTGTAGCTCTGTGAATAAGGACCCTGGTCTGTAGCTCTGTGAATAAGGACCCTGGTCTGTAGCTCTGTGAATAAGGACCCTGGTCTGTAGCTCTGTGAATAAGGACTATGGTCTGTAGCTCTGTGAATAAGGACCCTGGTCTGTAGCTCTGTGAATAAGGACCCTAGTCTGTAGATCTGTGAATAAGGACCCTGGTCTGTAGCTCTGTGAATAAGGACCCTGGTCTGTAGCTCTGTGAATAAGGACCCTGGTCTGTAGCTCTGTGAATAAGGACACTGGTCTGTAGCTCTGTGAATAAGGACCCTGGTCTGTAGCTCTGTGAATAAGGACCCTGGTCTGTAGCTCTGTGAATAAGGACCCTGGTCTGTAGCTCTGTGAATAAGGACCCTGGTCTGTAGCTTTGCTAGTTCTGTCATGTCTGAATGAGGCTGCTCCTCCATGGTAACAGATGACCAATGAGGCTGCTCCTCCATGGTAACAGATAACCAATGAGGCTGCTCCTCCATGGTAACAGTAGCCATTCTCTGCTGTAGGGCTGATCAATGGTGGACATTTAGAACCCCACAGGACCGGATCTTTTAGGAACCCCACAGGACCGGATCTTTTAGGAACCCCACAGGACCGGATCTTTTAGGAACCCCACAGGACCGGATCTTTTAGGAACCCCACAGGACCGGATCTTTTAGGAACCCCACAGGACCGGATCTTTTAGGAACCCCACAGGACCGGATCTTTTAGGAACCCCACAGGACTGGATCTTTTAGGAACCCCACAGGACTGGATCTTTTAGGAACCCCACAGGACCGGATCTTTTAGGAACCCCACAGGACCGGATCTTTTAGGAACCCCACAGGACCGGATCTTTTAGGAACCCCACAGGACCGGATCTTTTAGGAACCCCACAGGACCGGATCTTTTAGGAACCCCACAGGACCGGATCTTTTAGGAACCCCACAGGACCGGATCTTTTAGGAACCCCACAGGACCGGATCTTTTAGGAACCCCACAGGACCGGATCTTTTAGGAACCCCACAGGACCGGATCTTTTAGGAACCCCACAGGACCGGATCTTTTAGAACCCTACAGGACTGGATCTTTTAGGAACCCCACAGGACCGGATCTTTTAGGAACCCCACAGGACCGGATCTTTTAGGAACCCCACAGGACCGGATCTTTTAGGAACCCCACAGGACCGGATCTTTTAGGAACCCCACAGGACTGGATCTTTTAGAACCC
Source organism: Oncorhynchus mykiss (assembly GCF_057628025.1). Classification (NCBI taxonomy): domain Eukaryota; kingdom Metazoa; phylum Chordata; class Actinopteri; order Salmoniformes; family Salmonidae; genus Oncorhynchus; species Oncorhynchus mykiss. The sequence continues at coordinate 7,315,075 of NC_143039.1, read as the reverse complement.
TACAAGACTGGAATGTTAGACTGAGGGAACTGGGCTGAGGCCAGGGGGTACAGAGAGTGGAGGGCGGGGCAGTTTATCTCCTGTGTGTGTGAGAGAGCAAAGCTTTAGGGGGTAAATGAGGGTTCAGAGGGAGGTGGACCATGGCGAGGGAGGGGGCCTGTTTAAGGGTGCCACGCTGGGAGACAGACGGGTGTTACAATAGAATCTACAGAGAGAGAGGGCTAACTGATAAACGCTAACAGAAAATAGGTACATGAGCAAACGTCATTTCTCATCATTATCCGTGCGACCATGACAGGCACCGGAGAGGAGAGGCAATATCATCAGACGGCTTCTGCTCCCTGATTGGGTTATTTGTCCGCTCTTATGCAAATGAGACGGGACAGAGGCTGCTGGGAGCAGTCGAGTGGGACGCTCCTTCACAGCAGGACAGGTAGGTGTACAGGACAAGCAGCCCGTTACAGGTCCTTCACGGCAGGACAGGTAGGTGTACAGGACAGGTAGGTGTGTACAGTATAGGTACAGCGCCTTCACAAAGTGTTTGCTAATGCATGGCGCGGGCGCTAGAGGCGTCACTACAGACCCAGGGTTCGATCACGGGCTGTGTGACACCCGGCCGTGATCGGGAGTCCCATAGCGGGCGGCGCACAATTGACCCAGCGCCGTCCGGGTTTGGGAAGGGTTTGGGGCGTCATTGTAAAATAACAATTTGTTCTTAATTAATTTGCCTATTTAAATAAAAAAGGTTAAATAAAATATGAAGCAGTTTCTTTGATAAATTTAATAAAAAAATGAAAACTGAAATGTCAAGTATTCAACTCCTTTGTTACAGAAAGGAGCCTAAATAAGTTCAGGAGTAAAAATGTGCTCAACAAGTCACATAATAAAGTTTAATGGACTCAAGTCTGTGTTCAATAAAAGTGTTTAACATGATTTTTGAATGACTACCTCATCTCCGTACAACACACATACAGATAACTGTAAGGTCCCTCAGTCCAGCAGTGAATTTCAAACACGGATTCAACCACAAAGACCAGGGAGGTTTTCCAATCCTCACAAAGAAGGTCCCCTATTGGTAGATGGGTAAAAATGTAAAAAGCAGACATTGAATATCCCTTTGATCACGGTGAAGTTCTTCATTACACTTTGGATGGTGTATCAATACACCCAGTCACTACAGAGATACAGGGGTCCTGCAAAACAATGTGGCAAAGAAATTACATTTTTGTCCTGAATACAAAGTGTTACGTTTAGGGAAATCCAATACAACACATTACTGAGTACCATCTCCATAGTTTCAAGCATAGGGGTGGCTGCAGCATGTTATGGGTATGCTTGTAATCGTTAAGGACTGGGGAGTTTTTCAGGATAAAAAAAATAAACAGACTGGAGCTAAACACAGGAAGAATCCTAGAGGAAAACCTGGTTCAGTCTGCTTTCCACCAGACACTGGGAGAGGAGTTCACGTTTCATCAGAACAATAAACCTAAAACACAAGGCCAAAATCTACACTGGAGTTACTTACCAAGAAGACAGTGAATGTTCCTGAGTTGTCGAGTTACAGATGACCTAAATCTACTTCACAATCTATGTCAAGACCTGAAAATAGTTGAGTAGCAATGATCAACAACCAATTTGACAGAGCTTGAAGATTGAAAATAATAAAATGTTCCACAATCTCTTAGAATCTTACCCAGAATGCCTCACCGCTGGAATCACCGCCAAAAGGTGCTTCTACAAAGTATTGACTCTGGGGGCTGTGAGAACTTATGTAAATGAGATATTACTGTATTTCTGTAATACAACCAATACAATGGCATCTAAAAACATGTTTTCACTTTGTCATTATGGGGTGTTGAGTGTAGATGGGTCAGGACAGGTAGGTGTGTAGATGGGTCAGGACAGGTAGGTGTGTAGATGGGTCAGGACAGGTAGGAGTGTAGATGGGTCAGGACAGGTTGGTGTGTAGATGGGTCAGGACAGGTAGGTGTGTAGATGGGTCAGGACAGGTGTGTAGATGGGCCAGGACAGGTAGGTGTGTAGATGGGTCAGGACAGGTAGGTGTATAGATGGGTCAGGACAGGTAGATGGACCAGGACAGGTAGGTGTGTAGATGGGTCAGGACAGGTAGATGGGCCAGGACAGGTAGGTGTGTAGATGGGTCAGGACAGGTAAGTGTGTAGATGGGTCAGGACAGGTAGATGGGTCAGGACAGGTAGATGGGCCAGGACAGGTAGGTGTGTAGATGGGTCAGGACAGGTAGGTGTATAGATGGGCCAGGACAGGTAGGTGTATAGATGGGCCAGGACAGGTAGGTGTATAGATGGGCCAGGACAGGTAGGTGTATAGATGGGCCAGGACAGGTAGGTGTATAGATGGGCCAGGACAGGTAGGTGTATAGATGGGCCAGGACAGGTAGGTGTGTAGATGGGCCAGGACAGGTAGGTGTGTAGATGGGCCAGGACAGGCAGATGTGTAGATGGGCCAGGACAGGTAGGTGTGTAGATGGGCCAGGACAGGTAGGTGTATAGATGGGCCAGAACAGGTAGGTGTGTAGATGGGCCAGGACAGGCAGGTGTGTAGATGGGTCAGGACAGGCAGGTGTGTTGATGGGTCAGGACAGGTAGGTGTGTAGATGGGTCAGGACAGGTAGGTGTGTAGATGGGTCAGGACAGGTAGGAGAACAGCCAGGACAGGTAGGTGTGTAGATGGGTCAGGACAGGTAGGTGTACATTCAGGACAGGAAGGAGAACGGCCAGGACAGGTAGGTGTGTAGATGGGTCAGGACAGGTAGGTGTTCAGGCAGGAGAACAGCCTCAACAACCTTGACATATTAAAAGTGCTACAGGACCTCCATTGAAACGGTCTAATCATTACTCAGAGAAGTGACCCAGATATTCAGAAGTGACCCAGATATTCAGAAGTGACCCAGATATTCAGAAGTGACCCAGATATTCAGAAGTGACCCAGATATCCAGAAGTGACCCAGATATTCAGAAGTGACTCAGATATTCAGAAGTGACCCAGATATTCAGAAGTGACCCAGATATTCAGAAGTGACCATGTATTGATGTTTTATATACACACACACAACTGACCACAAATGTATTACAAATCTTGTCATTACATTTCAAAAAGTTAAATCCTAAATGTTAAATCAGGAGAGGAAGTGTGCTGCCTGCCGATCACGTCCCGTTGTCCTCTCGTCCCAGATCTAAGAGACATCACGTCCCGTTGTCCTCTGGTCCCAGATCTAAGAGACAATACGTCCCGTTGTCCTCTGGTCCCAGATCTAAGACAATACGTCCCGTTGTCCTCTGGTCCCAGATCTAAGAGACATCACATCCCGTTGTCCTCTGGTCCCAGATCTAAGAGACATCACATCCCGTTGTCCTCTGGTCCCAGATCTAAGAGACATCACATCCCGTTGTCCTCTGGTCCCAGATCTAAGAGACATCACATCCCGTTGTCCTCTGGTCCCAGATCTAAGAGACATCACATCCCGTTGTCCTCTGGTCCCAGATCTAAGAGACATCACATCCCGTTGTCCTCTGGTCCCAGATGTAAGAGACAATACGTCCCGTTGTCCTCTGGTCCCAGATCTAAGAGACATCACATCCCGTTGTCCTCTGGTCCCAGATCTAAGAGACATCACATCCCGTTGTCCTCTGGTCCCAGATCTAAGAGACATCACATCCCGTTGTCCTCTGGTCCCAGATCTAAGAGACATCACATCCCGTTGTCCTCTGGTCCCAGATCTAAGAGACATCACATCCCGTTGTCCTCTGGTCCCAGATCTAAGAGACATCACATCCCGTTGTCCTCTGGTCCCAGATCTAAGAGACAATACGTCCCGTTGTCCTCTGGTCCCAGATCTAAGAGACATCACGTCATGTTGTCCTCTGGTCCCAGATCTAAGAGACATCACGTCATGTTGTCCTCTGGTCCCAGATCTAAGAGACATCACGTCCTGTTGTCCTCTGGTCCCAGATCTAAGAGACATCACGTCCTGTTGTCCTGTTGTCCCAGATCTAAGAGACATCACATCCTGTTGTCCCAGATCTAAGAGACATCACGTCCTGTTGTCCCAGATCTAAGAGACATCACATCCTGTTGTCCCAGATCTAAGAGACATCACGTCCTGTTGTCCCAGATCTAAGAGACATCACGTCCTGTTGTCCCAGATCTAAGAGACATCACGTCCTGTTGTCCCAGATCTAAGAGACAGAATGTGAAAACAGAAAAAGGCTAATTCCCTCCAAAGCGAACCATGACCATCAAACTACTGAGACGTATATAACATCAGGGCTGAGTAGTGAGGAGAGGGAATAACTACTGAGACGTATATAACATCAGGACTGAGTAGTGAGGACAGGGAATAACTACTGAGACGTATATAACATCAGGACTGAGTAGTGAGGACAGGGAATAACTACTGAGACGTATATAACATCAGGACTGAGTAGTGAGGAGAGGGAATAACTACTGAGACGTATATAACATCAGGACTGAGTAGTGAGGACAGGGAATAACTACTGAGACGTATATAACATCAGGACTGAGTAGTGAGGAGAGGGAATAACTACTGAGACGTATATAACATCAGGACTGAGTAGTGAGGACAGGGAATAACTACTGAGACGTATATAACATCAGGACTGAGTAGTGAGGACAGGGAATAACTACTGAGACGTATATAACATCAGGACTGAGTAGTGAGGAGAGGGAATAACTACTGAGACGTATATAACATCAGGACTGAGTAGTGAGGACAGGGAATAACTACTGAGATGTATATAACATCAGGACTGAGTAGTGAGGACAGGGAATAACTACTGAGACGTATATAACATCAGGACTGAGTAGTGAGGACAGGGAATAACTACTGAGACGTATATAACATCAGGACTGAGTAGTGAGGACAGGGAATAACTACTGAGACGTATATAACATCAGGACTGAGTAGTGAGGACAGGGAATAACTACTGAGACGTATATAACATCAGGACTGAGTAGTGAGGAGAGGGAATAACTACTGAGACGTATATAACATCAGGGCTGAGTAGTGAGGACAGGGAATAACTACTGAGACGTATATAACATCAGGACTGAGTAGTGAGGACAGGGAATAGGTGCATCCCAAATGGCACCCTATTCCCTAATATTGTGCACTATTTTTTGACCAGAGCCCAAGTCAAATCAAATGTATTTATAAAGCCCTTCTTACATCAGCTGATATCTCAAAGTGCTGTAACAGAAACCCAGCCTAAAACCCCAAACAGCAAGCAATGCAGGTGTAGAAGCACGATGGCTAGGAAAAACTCCCTAGTAGTGCACTATATAGGGAGTAGGGTGCCACTTGGGATGCATGCAACCCTACAAAAGCAGATGGAGACGTAGTAACCTTGGGTCAGCAAGAGATTACAACACAGCAAGAGATAACCACACCAAGAGATAACCACACAGTTTACCATTACCACACAGCTTACCATTACCACACCAAGAGAAACCACACAGCTCACCATTATGGAGATACCACACCAAGAGATAACCACACAGCTCACCATTATGGAGATACCACACCAAGAGATAACAACACAGTTTACTGTTACGGAGATACCACACAGCTCACCATTATGGAGATACCACAAAGCTCACCGTTACGGAGATACCACACCAAGAGATAACCACACAGCTCACCATTATGGAGATACCACACCAAGAGAGAACCACACAGTTTACTGTTACGGAGATACCACACAGCTCACCATTATGGAGATACCACACCAAGAAATAACCACACAGCTTACCATTATGGACATACCACACAGCTCACCATTATGGAGATACCACACAGTTTACCGTTATGGAGATACCACACCAAGAGATAACCACAAAGCTCACCGTTACGGAGATACCACACCAAGAGATAACCACACAGCTCACCATTATGGAGATACCACACAGCTCACCATTACAGAGATACCACACCAAGAGAAACAGAACTTACCATTACGGAGATACCACACCAAGAGATAAACAGAACTTACCGTTACGGAGATACCACACCGTCTTTCTGACGCCGAGCCTCACCAAGTGTGGACATGGAAAATAGTTCTTGCCTTAAAACATTGTGTTTTAATGGTAAATGGAAAACCACATGGAAATATGCTCTTTTTGTGAAACATTTATTTTAATGTATTTTTTTAATGGTCTTTATTTTATCAGCTGGTTTTGTGGGATGTTTTTTATCAGCTGGTTTTGTTTCATCACAGCTGCAGGGTTTTTTTTTCCCCAGCTGATTTATTTTTATTTTTGACCATTTGAAAGTCTTTATTTTATTTTTTTAATGACATTTCAAAAATAAATCCAAGAAAGAATCCCGAAGCAAAGCGGTCATACAAATCATTAAAACCCACACAGAAAATATTTACACAAGAAACAAATCTAATATCACACAGTCAAAAAAACTCTTCCCCCCGTCGTTCTGCGACTCTCACCGTCAATAAACATCAGGCGTTTCAACACAACGGCTCTTTATGGCCTCATTTTGATCTGATCAGTCAACGACAGTTGTTTTTTTCCCCCTAAAAGTAATCTAGTATCATTTTTCATTACAATCCAATAAGCAAATAATTATTTAAAAAAAAAAACTGTACCAATCTTCATGTTAAACTACTTTTACAAATTAAAAGTAGGAAGAAAAATAACCACTATATTTACATGAAACTCCCACGTGACTTTGTCTAGTAATCTTCTGAATCGCCACAACAGAATGAATTACCTGTTTAGGTTCTGACCTATTGTGAAATGCGTCTAGTAAAACAGCCAATCAGAAACTGCAAAGCAAAAAAAAAAAAAAAAAAATTGCGTTAGCATTTCGTCCAATCAGGGGCCGTCTTCATCTGCGCCAGGGGCGGGGTTCGTTGTCGTCATCCTCCTCGTCGTCGTCCTGGAGCAACGCATCATCAATCAGCGACTCTTCCTGGAACTACAAAAAAAGAGACAAGACAAAACGACACTTTTATAAAGAAAGAAAAACAAGAGAGTAGATCATCTCTGGCCATCCTAAACTCTTTGATCTGGCCACAAGTTACGCCCACAGGACATTAGTTTCTTCACATTGGAGTCATTTAGCAGACACTCTTATCCAGAGCGACTAACAGGAGAAATTAGGGTTAAATGCCTTGCTCTTAAGGGCACAGAGATTTTTCACCTAGTCGGCTGTGGGTTTCGAACCAGCAACCGTTCGGGTTTACTGATCAAACGCTCTCAACCGTTATGCTACCTTGTTGCCCTCTTCTCCTCAATGAGTCTGAAACGGAGTACCTCCTCAAGCCTTCCCTGGAAAGCCAACACATTGGGGACTGTCTGATTGGTCCAGAAACTAATGGGTTGGGACAGAGCCAGAACAACACGCTGGGGACTGTCTGATTGGTCCAGAAACTAATGGGTTGGCACAGAGCCAGAACAACACGTTGGGGACTGTCTGATTGGTCCAGAAACTAATGGGTCGGGACAGAGCCAGAACAACACGTTGGGGACTGTCTGATTGGTCCAGAAACTAATGGGTTGGCACAGAGCCAGAACAACACGTTGGGGACTGTCTGATTGGTCCAGAAACTAATGGCTTGGGACAGAGCCAGAACAACACGTTGGGGACCGTCTGATTGGTCCAGAAACTAATGGGTTGGCACAGAGCCAGAACAACACGTTGGGGACAGTCTGATTGGTCCAGAAACTAATGGGTTGGGACAGAGCCAGAACAACACGTTGGGGACTGTCTGATTGGTCCAGAAACTAATGGGTTGGGACAGAGCCAGAACAACATGTTGGGGACTGTCTGATTGGTCCAGAAACTAATGGGTTGGCACAGAGCCAGAACAACACGTTGGGGTCCAGAAACGAATGGGTTGGGACCGAGCCAGAACAACACGTCGGGGACTGTCTGATTGGTCCAGAAACTAATGGGTTGGGACAGAGCCAGAACAACACGTTGGGGACTGTGATTGGTCCAGAAACTAATGGGTTGGCACAGAGCCAGAACAACACGTTGGGGACTGTCTGATTGGTCCAGAAACTAATGGCTTGGGACAGAGCCAGAACAACACGTTGGGGACTGTCTGATTGGTCCAGAAACTAATGGGTTGGGACAGAGCCAGAACAACACGTTGGGGACTGTCTGATTGGTCCAGAAACTAATGGGTTGGCACAGAGCCAGAACAACACGTTGGGGACTGTCTGATTGGTCCAGAAACTAATGGCTTGGGACAGAGCCAGAACAACACGTTGGGGACTGTCTGATTGGTCCAGAAACTAATGGCTTTGGACAGAGCCAGAACAACACGTTGGGGACTGTCTGATTGGTCCAGAAACTAATGGGTTGGCACAGAGCCAGAACAACACGTTGGGGTAAAGCACATCTGGCTTTGATCTGATCTGTTTTGGAGACGGTTCATATCGACGGATGACTTCATATCGACGGAGGACTTCATATCGACGGAGGACTTCATATCGACGGAGGACTTCATATCGACGGAGGACTTCATATCGACGGAGGACTTCATATCGACGGAGGACTTCATATCGACGGAGGACTTCATATCGACGGATGACTTCTCCTGTCCCTCGTCACCACAAAAGGACTTCTGCGACGGCAGTCTCAGACTGAAGAACGTAGCGAACGACGGCAGTCTCAGACTGAAGAACGTAAACGAGCGACAGAGCAGAGGAAGATCCCGAGGCCTCGGGCTAATAAAGAGACAAAACATATTTTTTTTGCCTCCCATCGTCTCATTTTCATTGGATTCTTATGGCCTTTTTAATTTATCCGTTATTTGACCAGGTAAACCGACTGAGAAAACGTTCTCATTTACAGCAACGACCTGGGGAATAGTTACAGGGGAGAGGAGGGGGATGAATGAGCCAATTGGAAGCTGGGGATGATTAGGTGACCGTGATGGTTTGAGGGCCAGATTGGGAATTTAGCCAGGACACCGGGGTTAACACCTCTACTCTGACAATAAGTGCCATGGGATCTTTAATGACCTCAGAGAGTCAGGACACCAGGGTTAACACCCCTACTCTTACGATAAGTGCCATGGCATCTTTAATGACCTCAGAGAGTCAGGACACCAGGGTTAACACCCCTACTCTTACTGTAAGTGCCATGGGAACTTTAATGACCTCAGAGAGTCAGGACACCCGTTTAACGTCCCATCCGAAAGACGGCACCCTACACAGGGCAATGTCCCCAATCACTGCCCTGGGGTATTGGGTTATTTTTTTAGACCAGAAGAAAGAGTGCCTCCAACTGGCCCTCCAACATTACTTCCAGCAGCATCTGGTCTCCCATCCAGGAACTAACCAGGACCAACCCTGCTTAGCTTCAGAAGTAAGCCAGCAGTGGTATGCAGGGTGGTCTGCTGCTGGAGAAAAGCCTTAGCTGTGAAGCGCTGTGCCCACACACACACACACACACTCATCCTGAAAAACACTTCCCCCAACCATTAGCAACACATTGTAGTCCACAACTGGCGAAAAACAACATTCCACCTTCACCTCGTCATGATCCGTCTCCTGCTCATCAGGCTCCTGGGAGGTCAGGGAGACGGCAGGCTTATGCCAGGACAGACGCAGGTCACTGCCGTTCAGACGGACACTGTGTAGCGCAGCCTACCGGAGGGCGGAGGACGGACAGAGGGAACACAGGGGGGGAACAGGAAGAGAGGAAGACATATGAGAGAACGAGGTGGAGAATGACTGTCCAAGCGTGGCAGCACTGGGTTCAAAACATCCAGTTTGAGTCACGAGGCTGAAAGGCGTTTTACCTGTTCAGCCTCTGGTCTGCTCCTGTAGGTGATAACAGCCAGACAGGATGTCTCGTCTATCTGACAGTCCTCCAACTCTCCAAATTGCTTGAGAAAAGGGAAAAACAACAAGACTGGAATAAGATGAAAGATGGGAGTAAGGTGAAAACACGCTGGTCTCTTCGTCCCAGAGTCTGAACTCATTCCTTCACCCAGGCAAACAGATGTCAGAGCACTGCTGGCGACCATTTTGTTTTCAAAAATTCAACAGCTATTTTCAATTTTTCGCCCCAAAAACATCACATAAAGCCCTCCAACAAACATTCCAAATGTAATTCATATAAACCAGGACAGGGTTCATTAAAACTAGTTTAAAACCAGACTGGGTTCATTAAAACCAGTTTAAAACCAGACTGGGTTCATTAAAACCAGTTTAAAACCAGACTGGGTTCATTAAAACCAGTTTAAACCAGACTGGGTTCATTAAAACGAGTTTAAAACCAGACTGGGTTCATTAAAACCAGTTTAAAACCAGACTGGGTTCATTAAAACCAGTTTAAAACCAGACTGGGTTCATTAAAACCAGTTTAAAACCAGACTGGGTTCATTAAAACTAGTTTAAAACCAGACTGGGTTCATTAAAACGAGTTTAAAACCAGACTGGGTTCATTAAAACGAGTTTAAAACCAGACTGGGTTCATTAAAACGAGTTTAAAACCAGACTGGGTTCATTAAAACTAGTTTAAAACCAGATTGGGTTCATTAAAACGAGTTTAAAACCAGACTGGGTTCATTAAAACTAGTGTAAAACCGGACAGGGTTCATTTAAACAAGTTTAAAACCAGACTGGGTTCATTAAAACGAGTTTAAAACCAGGACAGGGTTCATTAAAACAAGTTTAAAACCAGGACAGGGTTCATTAAAACGAGTTTAAAACCAGGACAGGGTTCATTAAAACGAGTTTAAAACCAGGACAGGGTTCATTAAAACGAGTTTAAAACCAGGACAGGGTTCATTAAAACGAGTTTAAAACCAGGACAGGGTTCATTAAAACGAGTTTAAAACCAGGACAGGGTTCATTAAAACAAGTTTAAAACCAGGACAGGGTTCATTAAAACCAGTTTAAAACCAGACTGGGTTCATTAAAACCAGACTGGGTTCATTAAAACCAGACTGGGTTCATTAAAACTAGTTTAAAACCAGACCGGGTTCATTTAAAACCAGTTGAAGAAGCTCAACTCACAGCAAAGTGTGGCAGTAGGTCCTGGAGGTCCGTCTCAGTAAAGCCAGAGATCTCCAGGGCTCTGGGTCTGTGGTCTACTGTAGAGTGGACAGGGAGACCCCTCCCCCGGCAACCCCTTCCCCTCCCCCTGCCTCTCAGGCCCCCACGGCCTCGAGCATGGGCCCCTCTGCCCCGCCCTGGAGCCAGGATCCCCCTCTTAGCTGCCTGGAGAGGAAGGCGGACAACGACAGGATGATCAACGTTACCTCAACACACACAATGCAATCTAGAAGAGACGATCTATAAAGATGAAACACAGCAGAAACACATCTGACAGTGTGACAGCACCCCCTGGTGGTTGAACAGAGAGACAACAGACAGTAAATATAAAGATGAAACACATCTGACAGCATGACAGCACCCCCTGGTGGTTGAACAGAGAGACAACAGACAGTAAATATAAAGATGAAACACATCTGACAGCATGACAGCACCCCCTGGTGGTTGAACAGAGAGACAACAGACAGTAAATATAAAGATGAAACACATCTGACAGCATGACAGCACCCCCTGGTGGTTGAACAGAGAGCGCCAGAAATAAATGTATCAATCAGACAACTAGTTAGATGTAGGGCTCAAATCTGACCTTCAGTTGAACCACAACCTCGAACTGTAGTTGTGTGTATCAGACCTCCAGTTGACCCCTACCTCTAACTGTAGTTGTGTATATCTGACCTCCAGTTGACCCCTACCTCTAACTGTAGTTTTATCTGACCTCCAGTTGACCCCTACCTCTAACTGTAGTTGTGTATATCTGACCTCCAGTTGACCCCTACCTCTAACTGTAGTTGTGTATATCTGACCTCCAGTTGACCCCTACCTCTAACTGTAGTTGTATCTGACCTCCAGGTGACCCCTACCTCTAACTGTAGTTGTGTGTATCTGATCTTCAGCTGAACGGTATCTTCTCCAGACTGGGTCTTCTTATACAGGTCCAGTTCTGTGTCCAGCAACTCCTTCTGAGCCTACAGACAGACAGACAGGAGACAGACAGACAGGAGAGAGGAGACAGGGAGACAGACAGGAAGACAGGAGAGACAGGAGAGAGAGAGAGACAGGAGAGAGGCGAAAGAAGACAGACAGGAGACAGACAGGAGAGAGGAGACAGGGAGACAGACAGACACAGGAGACAGACATACAGACAGACAGGAGAGAAGAGACAGAGAGGAGACGGAGACAGGAGAGAGACAGACAGGAGAGAGACAGGAGAGAGGAGACAGGAGACAGACAGGAGACAGACAGGAGACAGGGAGACAGAAGGGGAGACAGACAGGAGACAGGGAGACAGGAGAGAGGCGACAGGAGACAGACAGGAGACAGACAGGAGTGAGGAGACAGGAGACAGACAGACACAGGAGACAGAGAGACAGACATACAGACAGACAGACAGGAGAGAGGAGACAGGGAGACAGACAGGAGACAGAGACAGGGAGACAGGAGAGAGACAGACAGGAGACAGGAGAGAGACAGACAGGAAGACAGGAGAGAGAGAGACAGGAGAGAGGAGACAGACAGGAGACAGAGACAGGAGAGAGGAGACAGAGACAGGAGAGAGGAGACAGACACAGGAGACAGACAGGAGAGAGGAGACAGGGAGACAGACAGGAGACATATAGACAGGAGAGAGAGAGACAGACAGGAGACAGGAGAGAGACAGACAGGAGACAGGAGAGAGAGACAGGAGACAGAGACAAACAGGAGACAGACAGACAGTAGACAGACAGACAGGAGAAAACATTTCAGACTTCTCTTCTAAATTGGCATATTTTCTGTGTGCTTATTACATGTCCGTCCTAACCAGGATCCAGAGTAGTCTATGTCCACCTGTTATAACCAGGATCCAGAGTAGTCTATGTCCACCTGTTATAACCAGGATCCAGAGTAGTCTATGTCCACCTGTTATAACCAGGATCCAGAGTAGTCTATGTCCACCTGTTATAACCAGGATCCAGAGTAGTCTATGTCCACCTGCTATAACCAGGATCCAGAGTAGTCTATGTCCACCTGTTATAACCAGGATCCAGAGTAGTCTGTGTCCACCTGCTATAACCAGGATCCAGAGTAGTCTATGTCCACCTGCTATAACCAGGATCCAGAGCAGTCTATGTCCACCTGCTATAACCAGGATCCAGAGTAGTCTATGTCCACCTGTTATAACCAGGATCCAGAGTAGTCTATGTCCACCTGTTATAACCAGGATCCAGAGCAGTCTATGTCCACCTGCTATAACCAGGATCCAGAGTAGTCTATGTCCACCTGTTATAACCAGGATCCAGAGTAGTCTATGTCCACCTGTTATAACCAGGATCCAGAGTAGTCTATGTCCACCTGTTATGACCAGGATCCAGAGTAGTCTATGTCCACCTGTTATAACCAGGATCCAGAGTAGTCTATGTCCACCTGTTATAACCAGGATCCAGAGCAGTCTATGTCCTCCTGCTATAACCAGGATCCAGAGTAGTCTATGTCCACCTGTTATAACCAGGATCCAGAGTAGTCTATGTCTACCTGTTATAACCTAGGCTGTTTGAGAGCTGCCCCCCCCCCCTTCTCTCTACCTGACAGATTATCTATAGGCTGTTTGAGAGCTGCCCCCCCCTCTCTCTCTCTCTACCTGACAGATTATCTATAGGCTGTTTGAGAGCTGCCCCCCCCCTCTCTCTCTCTACCTGACAGATTATCTATAGGCTGTTTGAGAGCTGCCCCCCCCTCTCTCTCTCTCTACCTGACAGATTATCTATAGGCTGTTTGAGAGCTGCCCCCCCCCCCCTCTCTCTCTCTACCTGACAGATTATCTATAGGCTGTTTGAGAGCTGCCCCCCCCCCCTCTCTCTACCTGACAGATTATCTATAGGCTGTTTGAGAGCTGCCCCCCCCCCCCTCTCTCTCTCTACCTGACAGATTATCTATAGGCTGTTTGAGAGCTGCCCCCCCCCCCTCTCTCTACCTGACAGATTATCTATAGGCTGTTTGACAGCTGCCCCCCCCCCCCTCTCTCTACCTGACAGATTATCTATAGGCTGTTTGAGAGCTGCCCCCCCCCCCCTCTCTCTCTCTACCTGACAGATTATCTATAGGCTGTTTGAGAGCTGCCCCCCCCCCTCTCTCTCTCTACCTGACAGATTATCTATAGGCTGTTTGAGAGCTGCCCCCCCCCCCCCTTCTCTCTACCTGACAGATTATCTATAGGCTGTTTGAGAGCTGCCCCCCCCCTCTCTCTCTCTACCTGACAGATTATCTATAGGCTGTTTGAGAGCTGCCCCCCCCCCCCCTTCTCTCTACCTGACAGATTATCTATAGGCTGTTTGAGAGCTGCCCCCCCCCTCTCTCTCTCTACCTGACAGATTATCTATAGGCTGTTTGAGAGCTGCCCCCCCCCCCCCCCTCTCTACCTGACAGATTATCTATAGGCTGTTTGAGAGCTGCCCCCCCCCCCCTCTCTACCTGACAGATTATCTATAGGCTGTTTGAGAGCTGCCCCCCCCCCCCCCTCTCTCTACCTGACAGATTATCTATAGGCTGTTTGAGAGCTGCCCCCCCCCTCTCTCTCTCTACCTGACAGATTATCTATAGGCTGTTTGAGAGCTGCCCCCCCCCCCCCCCCTCTCTACCTGACAGATTATCTATAGGCTGTTTGAGAGCTGCCCCCCCCCCCCCCTCTCTACCTGACAGATTATCTATAGGCTGTTTGAGAGCTGCCCCCCCCTCTCTCTCTCTCTACCTGACAGATTATCTATAGGCTGTTTGAGAGCTGCCCCCCCCCCCTCTCTCTACCTGACAGATTATCTATAGGCTGTTTGAGAGCTGCCCCCCCCTCTCTCTACCTGACAGATTATCTATAGGCTGTTTGAGAGCTGCCCCCCCCTCTCTCTCTCTCTACCTGACAGATTATCTATAGGCTGTTTGAGAGCTGCCCCCCCCCCCCCCTCTCTCTCTCTACCTGACAGATTATCTATAGGCTGTTTGAGAGCTGCCCCCCCCTCTCTCTCTCTCTACCTGACAGATTATCTATAGGCTGTTTGAGAGCTGCCCCCCCCCCTCTCTCTACCTGACAGATTATCTACAGGCTGTTTGAGAGCTGCCCCCCCCCTCTCTCTCTACCTGACAGATTATCTATAGGCTGTTTGAGAGCTGCCCCCCCCCCCCCCTCTCTCTACCTGACAGATTATCTATAGGCTGTTTGAGAGCTGCCCCCCCCCCCTCTCTCTCTCTCTCTCTACCTGACAGATTATCTATAGGCTGTTTGAGAGCTGCCCCCCCCCCCCCTCTCTCTCTACCTGACAGATTATCTATAGGCTGTTTGAGAGCTGCCCCCCCCCCTCTCTCTCTCTCTCTCTACCTGACAGATTATCTATAGGCTGTTTGAGAGCTGCCCCCCCCCCCTCTCTCTCTCTCTCTCTACCTGACAGATTATCTATAGGCTGTTTGAGAGCTGCCCCCCCCCCTCTCTCTCTCTCTCTCTACCTGACAGATTATCTATAGGCTGTTTGAGAGCTGCCCCCCCCCCTTCTCTCTACCTGACAGATTATCTATAGGCTGTTTGAGAGCTGCCCCCCCCCCTCTCTCTCTCTACCTGACAGATGATCTATAGGCTGTTTGAGAGCTGCCCCCCCCCCTCTCTCTCTCTCTCTCTCTACCTGACAGATTATCTATAGGCTGTTTGAGAGCTGCCCCCCCCCCCTCTCTCTACCTGACAGATTATCTATAGGCTGTTTGAGAGCTGCCCCCCCCCCCTCTCTCTACCTGACAGATTATCTATAGGCTGTTTGAGAGCTGCCCCCCCCCCCTCTCTCTACCTGACAGATTATCTATAGGCTGTTTGAGAGCTGCCCCCCCCTCTCTCTACCTGACAGATTATCTATAGTCTGTTTGAGAGCTGCCCCCCCCTCTCTCTCTCTCTACCTGACAGATTATCTATAGGCTGTTTGAGAGCTGCCCCCCCCCCCTTCTCTCTACCTGACAGATTATCTACAGGCTGTTTGAGAGCTGCCCCCCCCCCTCTCTCTCTACCTGACAGATTATCTATAGGCTGTTTGAGAGCTGCCCCCCCCCCCCCCCTCTCTCTACCTGACAGATTATCTATAGGCTGTTTGAGAGCTGCCCCCCCCCCCTCTCTCTCTCTACCTGACAGATTATCTATAGGCTGTTTGAGAGCTGCCCCCCCCCCTCTCTCTCTCTACCTGACAGATTATCTATAGGCTGTTTGAGAGCTGCCCCCCCCCCTCTCTCTCTCTCTCTCTACCTGACAGATTATCTATAGGCTGTTTGAGAGCTGCCCCCCCCCCCCCTCTCTCTACCTGACAGATTATCTATAGGCTGTTTGAGAGCTGCCCCCCCCCCTCTCTCTCTCTACCTGACAGATTATCTATAGGCTGTTTGAGAGCTGCCCCCCCCCCTCTCTCTCTCTCTCTCTACCTGACAGATTATCTATAGGCTGTTTGAGAGCTGCCCCCCCCCTCTCTCTCTCTACCTGACAGATTATCTATAGGCTGTTTGAGAGCTGCCCCCCCCCCCTCTCTCTCTCTCTCTACCTGACAGATTATCTATAGGCTGTTTGAGAGCTGCCCCCCCCCCTCTCTCTCTCTCTCTACCTGACAGATTATCTATAGGCTGTTTGAGAGCTGCCCCCCCCCCTCTCTCTCTCTACCTGACAGATTATCTATAGGCTGTTTGAGAGCTGCCCCCCCCCCTCTCTCTCTCTCTCTCTACCTGACAGATTATCTATAGGCTGTTTGAGAGCTGCCTCCCCCCCCCCCTCTCTACCTGACAGATTATCTATAGGCTGTTTGAGAGCTGCCCCCCCCCCCCCTCTCTCTACCTGACAGATTATCTATAGGCTGTTTGAGAGCTGCCCCCCCCTCTCTCTCTCTACCTGACAGATTATCTATAGGCTGTTTGAGAGCTGCCCCCCCCCCTCTCTCTCTCTACCTGACAGATTATCTATAGGCTGTTTGAGAGCTGCCCCCCCCTCTCTCTCTCTCTACCTGACAGATTATCTATAGGCTGTTTGAGAGCTGCCCCCCCCCCTCTCTCTCTCTACCTGACAGATTATCTATAGGCTGTTTGAGAGCTGCCCCCCCCCTCTCTCTCTCTACCTGACAGATTATCTATAGGCTGTTTGAGAGCTGCCCCCCCCCCTCTCTCTCTCTACCTGACAGATTATCTATAGGCTGTTTGAGAGCTGCCCCCCCCCCCCCCTTCTCTCTACCTGACAGATTATCAATAGGCTGTTTGAGAGCTGCCCCCCCCCCCCCCTCTCTCTACCTGACAGATTATCTATAGGCTGTTTGAGAGCTAACCCCCCCCCCCCCCCCCCCTTCTCTCTACCTGACAGATTATCTATAGGCTGTTTGAGAGCTGCCCCCCCCCCTCTCTCTCTCTACCTGACAGATTATCTATAGGCTGTTTGAGAGCTGCCCCCCCCCCCCCCTCTCTCTACCTGACAGATTATCTATAGGCTGTTTGAGAGCTGCCCCCCCCCCCCCCCTTCTCTCTACCTGACAGATTATCTATAGGCTGTTTGAGAGCTAACCCCCCCCCCCCCCCCTTCTCTCTACCTGACAGTCATGAGTCATGATGATTGAGGTATAGTGTGTGTGTGTGTGTACCTGAGCCTTGCTCTTGGGCGCCCCCCGTACTCCCGAAGGGTTCGAGAGTCCTTTAATCTCTTGCTGTAGTTTGGTAATACTCTTGGTCAGCGTTCCCAGCGTTGTCATGATCACCGCCTTGTCTCCTGCCTTCATCGTCTTGTTCTTCTCCAGTTTACAGATCAACAGCTGGAACGCGGGAGTACGAGAGAGGGAAAAACATCATACTAGCGACCTTCTAGGGACCAGAGGGGATTCATTTTACATCTCTTCTACCTCAGACCTAGGTAAAACATGATACTAGCGACCTTCTAGGGACCAGAGGGATTCATTTGACATCTCCTCTACCTCAGACCTTCTAGGGACCAGAGAGGATTCATTTTACATCTCCTCTACCTCAGACCTAGGAAAAACATGATACTAGCGACCTTCTAGGGACCAGAGGGGATTCATTTTACATCTCTTCTACCTCAGACCTAGGTAAAACATGATACTAGCGACCTTCTAGGGACCAGAGGGATTCATTTTACATCTCCTCTACCTCAGACCTTCTAGGGACCAGAGGGATTCATTTTACATCTCCTCTACCTCAGACCTAGGAAAAACATCATACTAGCAACCTTCTAGGGACCAGAGGGATTCATTTTACATCTCCTCTACCTCAGACCTAGGAAAAACATGATACTAGCGACCTTCTAGGGACCAGAGGGGATTCATTTTACATCTCCTCTACCTCAGACCTAGGTAAAAACATGATACTAGCGACCTTCTAGGGACCAGAGGGGATTCATTTTACATCTCCTCTACCTCAGACCTAGGAAAAACATGATACTAGCGACCTTCTAGGGACCAGAGGGATTCATTTGACATCTCCTCTACCTCTGACCTTCTAGGGACCAGAGAGGATTCATTTTACATCTCCTCTACCTCAGACCTAGGAAAAACATCATACTAGCGACCTTCTAGGGACCAGAGGGATTCATTTGACATCTCCTCTACCTCAGACCTTCTAGGGACCAGAGAGGATTCATTTTACATCTCCTCTACCTCAGACCAATGGGTTTTGACGAAGGAAAGGAGAGAGGAATCAAGGACAGATGGATTGAGCCGCGGTGAGGGTAAAATCATAGGGATGGATAGAGGACTCATCTTTATATCTGTGCCGTTGGCAGCGTCTGTGACAGCATGGGCAGGGCTTTTAACAACCCATAGGAAAACACCACGCCGTTGGCTACTTTAAAATGGCAGAAGCATGGTGGAGGCCCTTAATGGTGCTGCCCATGTTTAAACAGCCTGCTGGCCACTAGAGACCTCTATCATTCTCTATGGGGGGGTGAAAAAAAACTCACCTTCTGAGTCTCGATGTGTTTCTCCAGGATTTCCTGCTTCTTCTTCCTCATTTCCTGTTGGAGCCGCAGGGCTTCCTGTCAGGGGAATATTAAAGTGGTAATTCACCTCTTCCACAACCACGGTAAAGTGCTCTGAGCGTCTGGAAAATCTACATGAAGACAACCGTTACGTTCAGACTCTTTTCCCAGGAGTCTCCTAACAGGATTAGAGATGAACGTGACCCCTCTTCCCTAACACTTATATTACAGACCCCCACCTTCTCCTCCATCTCTTCCCCCCTAGTCCCACGCTCTCCTCCATCCATCTCTTCCCCCCTAGTCCTACCTTCTCCTCCATCCATCTCTTCCCCCCTAGTCCTACCTTCTCCTCCATCCATCTCTTCCCCCCTAGCCCCACCTTCTCCTCCATCCATCTCTTCCCCCCTAGTCCCACCTTCTCCTCCATCCATCTCTTCCCCCCTAGTCCTACCTTCTCCTCCATCCATCTCTTCCCCCTAGTCCTACCTTCTCCTCCATCTCTTCCCCCCTAGTCCTACCTTCTCCTCCATCCATCTCTTCCCCCCTAGTCCTACCTTCTCCTCCATCCATCTCTTCCTCCTTAGTCCCACCCTCTCCTTCTCCTCCACCCACCCCCTCCTCCTCCCACCCATCTTTCCCTCCCTTCCCTCTCCTCCTTCCCTCCCCATCCCTCTCCTCCTTCCCTCCCTTCCCTCTCCTCCTTCCCTCCCCATCCCTCTCCCCCATCCCTCCCCCCTCTCACCTGTTTATTCTTCATAGCCTCCTCTGTAGCAGTGACCCCAGCGAACAGAGCCGTCTTCTGAGCTGCTTTCAGAGCAGCCATGTTGTACACTGTCTTAGTCAGCCCCGTAGAGGTGGAGAACACCTGGTGGAGAGGAGGACCATGTTATTATTACTGGGGACTTGTATAGGAGAACACCTGGTAGAGAAGACTCATATAGGAGAACACCTGGTAGAGAAGACTCATATAGGAGAACACCTGGTAGAGAAGACTCATGTAGGAGAACACCTGGTGGAGAAGACTCATATAGGAGAACACCTGGTAGAGAAGACTCATATAGGAGAACACCTGGTAGAGAGGACTCATATAGGAGAACACCTGGTAGAGAGGACTCATATAGGAGAACACCTGGTGGAGAAGACTCATATAGGAGAACACCTGGTGGAGAAGACTCATATAGGAGAACACCTGGTGGAGAAGACTCATATAGGAGAACACCTGGTAGAGAAGACTCATATAGGAGAACACCTGGTGGAGAAGACTCATATAGGAGAACACCTGGTGGAGAGGACTCATATAGGAGAACACCTGGTGGAGAGGACTCATATAGGAGAACACCTGGTAGAGAGGACTCATATAGGAGAACACCTGGTAGAGAGGACTCATATAGGAGAACACCTGGTGGAGAGGACTCATATAGGAGAACACCTGGTAGAGAGGACTCATATAGGAGAACACCTGGTAGAGAAGACTCATATAGGAGAACACCTGGTAGAGAGGACTCATATAGGAGAACACCTGGTAGAGAGGACTCATATAGGAGAACACCTGGTAGAGAAGACTCATATAGGAGAACACCTGGTGGAGAGGAGGTCAACTTAAAGGAAAACTCAAGTCAAAAACTATATTTAGATTTGTTGATACAGTGGACTTGTTTTCTCACCTTTCCTGCCGGTCCACTAGGGGTACTTCCTGGTTTAGAGGCGAAGCCCAGCCTCTCCTTCATTGATAGGTTGGATTTAAAGTCATTCTGTGAGGCAACACGAGAGTCTTGGTTGGGCTCTGAGCAGTCGGCAGGCAGAGGGCCCAGACGGTCTTTGACGGACTGTTTCAGACTAGTGGCTGGCTGCTGCACCTGCTGGAGTTCACAACAACAACAACGTCAACAATAAACAAACAAAGGGCAGCGACAACAGGCTAGGCTCGGTCAACGACAACAGGCTAGGCTCGGTCAACGACAACAGGCTAGGCTCGGTCAACGACAACAGGCTAGGCTCGGTCAACGACAACAGGCTCGGTCAACGACAACAGGCTCGGTCAACGACAACAGGCTAGGCTCGGTCAACGACAACAGGCTAGGCTCGGTCAACGACAACAGGCTAGGCTCGGTCAACGACAACAGGCTCGGTCAACGACAACAGGCTCGGTCAACGACAACAGGCTCGGTCAACGACAACAGGCTCGGTCAACGACAACAGGCTAGGCTCGGTCAACGACAACAGGCTAGGCTCGGTCAACGACAACAGGCTAGGCTCGGTCAACGACAACAGGCTAGGCTCGGTCAACGACAACAGGCTAGGCTCGGTCAACGACAACAGGCTAGGCTCGGTCAACGACAACAGGCTAGGCTCGGTCAACGACAACAGGCTCGGCTCGGTCAACGACAACAGGCTCGGTCAACGACAACAGGCTAGGCTCGGTCAACGACAACAGGCTAGGCTCGGTCAACGACAACAGGCTAGGCTCGGTCAACGACAACAGGCTAGGCTCGGTCAACGACAACAGGCTAGTAGGGCATCGACAACAGGCTAGGCTCGGTCAACGACAACAGGCTCGGTCAACGACAACAGGCTAGGCTCGGTCAACGACAACAGGCTAGGCTCGGTCAACGACAACAGGCTAGGCTCGGTCAACGACAACAGGCTCGGTCAACGACAACAGGCTCGGTCAACGACAACAGGCTCGGTCAACGACAACAGGCTCGGTCAACGACAACAGGCTCGGCTCGGTCAACGACAACAGGCTAGGCTCGGTCAACGACAACAGGCTAGGCTCGGTCAACGACAACAGGCTAGGCTCGGTCAACGACAACAGGCTAGGCTCGGTCAACGACAACAGGCTAGGCTCGGTCAACGACAACAGGCTAGGCTCGGTCAACGACAACAGGCTAGGCTCGGTCAACGACAACAGGCTAGGCTCGGTCAACGACAACAGGCTAGGCTCGGTCAACGACAACAGGCTAGGCTCGGTCAACGACAACAGGCTAGGCTCGGTCAACGACAACAGGCTAGGCTCGGTCAACGACAACAGGCTAGGCTCGGTCAACGACAACAGGCTAGGCTCGGTCAACGACAACAGGCTAGGCTCGGTCAACGACAACAGGCTAGGCTCGGTCAACGACAACAGGCTAGGCTCGGTCAACGACAACAGGCTAGGCTCGGTCAACGACAACAGGCTAGGCTCGGTCAACGACAACAGGCTAGGCTCGGTCAACGACAACAGGCTAGGCTCGGTCAACGACAACAGGCTAGGCTCGGTCAACGACAACAGGCTAGGCTCGGTCAACGACAACAGGCTAGGCTCGGTCAACGACAACAGGCTAGTAGGGCATCGACAACAGGCTAGGCTCGGTCAACGACAACAGGCTCGGTCAACGACAACAGGCTCGGTCAACGACAACAGGCTCGGTCAACGACAACAGGCTCGGTCAACGACAACAGGCTCGGTCAACGACAACAGGCTCGGTCAACGACAACAGGCTCGGTCAACGACAACAGGCTCGGTCAACGACAACAGGCTCGGTCAACGACAACAGGCTCGGTCAACGACAACAGGCTCGGTCAACGACAACAGGCTCGGTCAACGACAACAGGCTCGGTCAACGACAACAGGCTCGGTCAACGACAACAGGCTCGGTCAACGACAACAGGCTCGGTCAACGACAACAGGCTAGGCTCGGTCAACGACAACAGGCTAGGCTCGGTCAACGACAACAGGCTAGGTCAACGACAACAGGCTCGGTCAACGACAACAGGCTCGGTCAACGACAACAGGCTAGGCTCGGTCAACGACAACAGGCTAGGCTCGGTCAACGACAACAGGCTAGGCTCGGTCAACGACAACAGGCTAGGCTCGGTCAACGACAACAGGCTCGGTCAACGACAACAGGCTCGGTCAACGACAACAGGCTCGGCTCGGTCAACGACAACAGGCTAGGCTCGGTCAACGACAACAGGCTAGGCTCGGTCAACGACAACAGGCTAGGCTCGGTCAACGACAACAGGCTAGGCTCGGTCAACGACAACAGGCTAGGCTCGGTCAACGACAACAGGCTCGGTCAACGACAACAGGCTCGGTCAACGACAACAGGCTCGGTCAACGACAACAGGCTCGGTCAACGACAACAGGCTCGGTCAACGACAACAGGCTCGGTCAACGACAACAGGCTCGGTCAACGACAACAGGCTAGGCTCGGTCAACGACAACAGGCTAGGCTCGGTCAACGACAACAGGCTAGGCTCGGTCAACGACAACAGGCTAGGCTCGGTCAACGACAACAGGCTAGGCTCGGTCAACGACAACAGGCTAGGCTCGGTCAACGACAACAGGCTAGGCTCGGTCAACAACAACAGGCTAGGCTCGGTCAACGACAACAGGCTAGGCTCGGTCAACGACAACAGGCTAGGCTCGGTCAACGACAACAGGCTAGTAGGTCAACGACAACAGGCTAGGTCAACGACAACAGACTAGTAGGTCAAACGACAACAGGCTAGGCTCGGTCAACGACAACAGGCTAGTAGGTCAACGACAACAGGCTAGTAGGTCAACGACAACAGGCTAGTAGGTCAACGACAACAGGCTAGTAGGTCAACGACAACAGGCTAGTAGGTCAACGACAACAGGCTAGTAGGTCAACGACAACAGGCTAGTAGGTCAACGACAACAGGCTAGTAGGTCAACGACAACAGGCTAGTAGGTCAACGACAACAGGCTAGGTCAACGACAACAGGCTAGTAGGTCAACGACAACAGGCTAGTAGGTCAACGACAACAGGCTAGTAGGTCAACGACAACAGGCTAGTAGGTCAACGACAACAGGCTAGTAGGTCAACGACAACAGGCTAGTAGGTCAACGACAACAGGCTAGTAGGTCAACGACAACAGGCTAGTAGGTCAACGACAACAGGCTAGGTCAACGACAACAGGCTAGTAGGTCAACGACAACAGGCTAGTAGGTCAACGACAACAGGCTAGTAGGTCAACGACAACAGGCTAGGTCAAACGACAACAGGCTAGGTCAACGGCAACAGGCTAGGTCAAAGACCAGCAGGAAAAACTCTGGATCTGAGGCCACTAATAACCAACGGCCATTTGGTCAAAATGGCTGAATGAATGAAAGGTGCTTCCTAAATCCAAGTGCACCACTTTTGACCGGGGTCCATAGAGCTCTGGTAGAAAATAAGTGCACTTTTAAGGGAATAGGCTGCCATATTTGGGATGTGGACTTACCATGAGTGGCTGTGGTTGATGGTGTTGCTGTCCCTGCTGTCCCATTCCCTGCTGTCCCTGCTGTCCCATTCCCTGCTGTCCCATTCCCTGCTGTCCCATCTCGTCCTCACAGTGCCAGAGGACTCTAATGAAGCGGTTGTTGAGAACAGCCTCAGGACTCTGCAGGGCACGCTTAGCCTCCTCGTGACTGTCGAACTGGATCAGGGCCCCCTCCGGGTCATTACCATAGGTTACCTGGGGACGACGACGACAATGGATGGACGGACAGAGAGAGAGAGACACAGAAACACAGAGAGACACAGAGACACAGGGAGAGAGAGAGAGAGACACAGAGAGAGACACAGAGAGAGAGAGAGAGACAGAGAGACAGAGAGACAGAGACACAGAGACACAGAGACACAGAGACACAGAGACACAGAGACACAGAAACACAGAGAGAGAGACACAGAGACACAGAGAGAGACACAGAGAGAGAGAGAGAGAGACAGAGAGACAGAGACACAGAGACACAGAGACACAGAGACACAGAGAGACAGAGAGACAGAGAGACAGAGAGACAGAGAGACAGAGAGACAGAGAGAGAGAAACGGGAGGGAGGGTGAGCAGGGGAAGAGAGGAAGGAGCAAGGGAGTGAGGAAGATAGGGTTATATGTTAACCCTCACTCACTAAGAAGAAGTGCACTAAATAGGGAGTAGTGTGCCAATAACGCCAACAACAACAAAACACTGCTTAAAGCAGAACGGTATCGTTAGCCAATCAGTCGAACCTGCAGGTTGACGATAGTCCCGAACTTGCTGAAGTGTTGGTTAAGCTTGGAGATGTTGTTGAGTCCCTGGGGGATCTGAAGGACCGACAGCTTGGTGTTTGACCCAAACGGAGCCTTCTGGTTCTGGTTCTGAGGGTTCTTGTTGTGGAACCCACCCTGGAGGTTCTGCTGGTTGAAGTTAGGTCTGACAGAACACATGGAGATTACAGGAACAGCTACAGGAACAGCTACCGTACTGCTTGTTGTTTACCAGAAACAGCTACCGTACTGCTTGTTGTTTACCAGAAACAGCTACCGTACTGCTTGTTGTTTACAAGAAACAGCTACCGTACTGCTTGTTGTTTACCAGAAACAGCTACCATACTGCTTGTTGTTTACCAGAAACAGCTACCGTACTGCTTGTTGTTTACAAGAAACAGCTACCGTACTGCTTGTTGTTTACCAGGAACAGCTACCGTACTGTTTGTTGTTGACCAGAAACAGCTACCGTACTGCTTGTTGTTGACCAGAAACAGCTACCGTACTGCTTGTTGTTTACCAGAAACAGCTACCGTACTGCTTGTTGTTTACAAGAAACAGCTACCGTACTGCTTGTTGTTTACAAGAAACAGCTACCGTACTGCTTGTTGTTTACAAGAAACAGCTACCGTACTGCTTGTTGTTTACAAGAAACAGCTACCGTACTGCTTCTGTCTGAACCCCCAGGTATATTACCTGTTGTGGTCTATGATGGTTTAATGTTCTGTCTGAACCCCCAGGTATATTACCTGTTGTGGTCTATGATGGTTCTCTAATGTTCTGTCTGAACCCCCAGGTATATTACCTGTTGTGGTCTATGATGGTTCTCTAATGTTCTGTCTGAACCCCCAGGTATATTACCTGTTGTGGTCTATGATGGTTTAATGTTCTGTCTGAACCCCCAGGTATATTACCTGTTGTGGTCTATGATGGTTCTCTAATGTTCTGTCTGAACCCCCAGGTATATTACCTGTTGTGGTCTATGATGGTTCTCTAATGTTCTGTCTGAACCCCCAGGTATATTACCTGTTGTGGTCTATGATGGTTTAATGTTCTGTCTGAACCCCCAGGTATATTACCTGTTGTGGTCTATGATGGTTTAATGTTCTGTCTGAACCCCCAGGTATATTACCTGTTGTGGTCTATGATGGTTCTCTAATGTTCTGTCTGAACCCCCAGGTATATTACCTGTTGTGGTCTATGATGGTTCTCTAATGTTCTGTCTGAACCCCCAGGTATATTACCTGTTGTGGTCTATGATGGTTTAATGTTCTGTCTGAACCCCCAGGTATATTACCTGTTGTGGTCTATGATGGTTCTCTAATGTTCTGTCTGAACCCCCAGGTATATTACCTGTTGTGGTCTATGATGGTTCTCTAATGTTCTGTCTGAACCCCCAGGTATATTACCTGTTGTGGTCTATGACGGTTCTCTAATGTTCTGTCTGAACCCCCAGGTATATTACCTATTGTGGTCTATGATGGTTCTCTAATGTTCTGTCTGACCCCCCAGGTATATTACCTGTTGTGGTCTATGATGGTTCTCTAATGTTCTGTCTGAACCCCCAGGTATATTACCTGTTGTGGTCTATGATGGTTTAATGTTCTGTCTGAACCCCCAGGTATATTACCTGTTGTGGTCTATGATGGTTTAATGTTCTGTCTGAACCCCCAGGTATATTACCTGTTGTGGTCTATGATGGTTTAATGTTCTGTCTGAACCCCCAGGTATATTACCTGTTGTGGTCTGTGTCTCATGCCAAATCAACTGTCTCACAGTCTCAAGGTGTGTGTTCTTGCTTGTCGGACCAACGTGTGTGCGTGTGTGTGTGTGTGTGTGTGTGTGTGTGTGTGTGTGTGTGTTCTTGCTTGTCGGACCAACGTGTGTGTGTGTGTGTGTGTGTGTGTGTTCTTACTTGTCGGACCAGGGTTTCTTGGGGAGCATTGCTCCGTGGTGTGAGACAGCAGATCTCTTCCTGGAGGCCGAGTCCAGAACAATCCTCATTCTGTTGGGCATCTGATCTGGGAATTCATTAAACAACTATGTGACTGGACTGACGAGATCAGACGAGACCTTGACCAGTCAGGATAGAGAATCGCTCTCTCTCCCCCTCCTATATAACACCACATTATAGTCCCACCTTCCCTCTGAATCCACATCGAGACTGGTTGTGTTTAGGTACCTCTGCCTCCCTCCCTCTCCCTCCCTCCCTCTCCCTCCCTCCCTCTCCCTCCCTCCCTCCCTCCCTCCCTCTCCCTCCCTCTCCCTCCCTCCCCCTCCCTCTCCCTCCCTCCCTCCCTCCCTCCCTCCCTCCCTCCCTCCCTCCCTCCCTCCCTCTCTCTCTCCCTCCCTCTCTCCCTCCCTCTCTCCCTCCCTCTCTCCCTCCCTCTCTCCCTCCCTCTCTCCCTCCCTCTCTCCCTCTCTCTCTCCCTCTCTCTCTCCCTCTCTCTCTCCCTCTCTCCCTCCCTCTCTCCCTCCCTCTCTCCCTCCCTCTCTCCCTCCCTCTCTCCCTCTCTCTCTCCCTCTCTCCCTCCCTCTCTCCCTCCCTCTCTCCCTCCCTCTCTCCCTCCCTCTCTCCCTCCCTCTCTCCCTCCCTCCCTCCCTCTCCCTCCCTCTCCCTCCCTCCCTCTCCCTCCCTCTCTCTCCCTCCCTCTCCCTCCCTCTCCCTCCCTCCCTCTACTATAACAACACATTACAGTCCCTCCCTCCCTCCCTCTACTATAACACCACATTACAGTCCCACCTTCCCTCCGAATCCACATCTAGACAGGTTGTGTTTAGGTACCTCTGTCTCTGTGAGGCAGGTCCTCCCCCATAGTCAGTCCTATGAGGTTGGGTCTCTGGGCGTTGACTCTGTGGCGATACACTGGTCTGGAGGTGTTGGTGAGGCTGGGATCCTCAGGGTTATACATGTCAGGGTCATACTGGCCTGGGAGAGAGGGACCACAACAGACTTAATGAAGACAACAACAGAGACCACAACACAGACTTAATGAAGAGACCACAACACAGACTTAATGAAGACAATAACAACAACAGAGACCACAACACAGACTAAAGAGACCACAACAGACTAAAGAGACCACAACACAGACTTAATGAAGACCACAACACAGACTAAAGAGACCACAACACAGACTTAATGAAGAGACCACAACACAGACTAAAGAGACCACAACACAGACTAAAGAGACCACAACACAGACTAAATGAAGACAATAACAACAGAGACAAAACATGTCTCCTTCCCCTCTGAAAGACACACAGGTTGGAGCAGTAGATAACTGAAGGCCACATTGTACAGCTGTTAAGAGGACTAATTGCTTTGCTCAAGGGCACAACGGCAGGAGATTGCACCTAGGATTTGACACTTAAGACAACCCTCTTGGTTGTCAACACACACACACACACACCCCTACCTGGTGGGAAGAGAGGAGCCGGGGGCTGGGGGATGGAGGGTCGTGTCCCTGTGGTTACAATAGTGGGAACAGAGTTGGCGATGGAGCTAGGAGGGGCATCCATCCCTGATGCCTGGTGAGGGGGACCTGGGGGGGCGGGGCACAGATTTAAATAAAACACTAGAATGGTCCCTGACCAAGATGGCCGCCATTAACACAACATTCTAGAACGATGCAAGTCTGGAGTTAGGAGGGGCATCCATCCCTGATGCCTGGTGAGGGGGACCTGGGGGACCTGGGGGGGCGGGGCACAGATTTAAATAAAACACTAGAATGGTTCCTGACCAAGATGGCCGCCACTAACACAACATTCTAGAACGTTGCAAGTCTGACATCAACACACTCTACGTGAATTATAGTCTCTGTGGAGATCTTTATAAAGGTAAGGCGAACACCCGATTGGCTATGGTCGAAAGAAGCTCACCCAATAGGGAAGAGGGTTCCATTTGGAATGACAACACATGCGACTCGAGCCACGGACTCGTTATGACAGACGGATTCACTGAATTCCTACCTGGCGGCAGGCTGGGCGGCAGGCCGGGCGGCAGGCTGCCTGTCAGGGGCACAGGGGGACGGAGGTTGACGGGAGGTGGCGTCATGAGAGGGGGAGGTCCTGGCGGGGGCGGTAGGCCGGGAGGGGGCTGGGCGACCCCCGGGATAGGGGGAGGGGCTTGGAACATGTTAGGTAGATTAACGTCCTCCACCACCACTGGATCGATACCGTGGTCGAACGGGCAAATGTCCCCGCGCATACAGAAGCCTTTCTCTGGAAGACAACACAATACGGTATAGTAACACAGCTAGAGGACAGTTAGATACAGAAGCCTTTCTCTGGAAGACAACACAATACGATATAGTAACAGCTAGAGGACAGTTAGATACAGAAGCCTTTCTCAGGAAGACAACACAATACGGTATAGTAACACAGCTAGAGGACAGTTAGATACAGAAGCCTTTCTCTGGAAGACAACACAATACGGTATAGTAACACAGCTAGAGGACAGTTAGATACAGAAGCCTTTCTCTGGAAGACAACACAATACGGTATAGTAACACAGCTAGAGGACAGTTAGATACAGAAGCCTTTCTCTGGAAGACAACACAATACGGTATAGTAACAGCTAGAGGACAGTTAGATACAGAAGCCTTTCTCTGGAAGACAACACAATACTGTATAGTAACACAGCTAGAGGACAGTTAGATACAGAAGCCTTTCTCTGGAAGACAACACAATACGGTATAGTAACACAGCTAGAGGACAGTTAGATACAGAAGCCTTTCTCTGGAAGACAACACAATACGGTATAGTAACAGCTAGAGGACAGTTAGATACAGAAGCCTTTCTCTGGAAGACAACACAATACGGTATAGTAACAGCTAGAGGACAGTTAGATACAGAAGCCTTTCTCTGGAAGACAACACAATACTGTATAGTAACACAGCTAGAGGACAGTTAGATACAGAAGCCTTTCTCTGGAAGACAACACAATACGGTATAGTAACACAGCTAGAGGACAGTTAGATACAGAAGGCCTTTCTCAGGAAGACAACACAATACGGTATAGTAACACAGCTAGAGGACAGTTAGATACAGAAGGAAGACAACACAATACAGTATAGTAACAGCTAGAGGACAGTTAGATACAGAAGGAAGACAACACAATACGGTATAGTAACACAGCTAGAGGACAGTTAGATACAGAAGGCTTTCTCAGGAAGACAACACAATACGGTATAGTAACACAGCTAGAGGACAGTTAGATACAGAAGCCTTTCTCTGGAAGACAACACAATACGGTATAGTAACACAGCTAGAGGACAGTTAGATACAGAAGCCTTTCTCTGGAAGACAACACAATACGGTATAGTAACACAGCTAGAGGACAGTTAGATACAGAAGCCTTTCTCTGGAAGACAACACAATACGGTATAGTAACACAGCTAGAGGACAGTTAGATACAGAAGCCTTTCTCTGGAAGACAACACAATACGGTATAGTAACAGCTAGAGGACAGTTAGATACAGAAGCCTTTCTCTGGAAGACAACACAATACTGTATAGTAACACAGCTAGAGGACAGTTAGATACAGAAGCCTTTCTCTGGAAGACAACACAATACGGTATAGTAACACAGCTAGAGGACAGTTAGATACAGAAGCCTTTCTCTGGAAGACAACACAATACGGTATAGTAACAGCTAGAGGACAGTTAGATACAGAAGCCTTTCTCTGGAAGACAACACAATACGGTATAGTAACACAGCTAGAGGACAGTTAGATACAGAAGCCTTTCTCTGGAAGACAACACAATACGGTATAGTAACAGCTAGAGGACAGTTAGATACAGAAGCCTTTCTCTGGAAGACAACACAATACGGTATAGTAACAGCTAGAGGACAGTTAGATACAGAAGCCTTTCTCTGGAAGACAACACAATACTGTATAGTAACACAGCTAGAGGACAGTTAGATACAGAAGCCTTTCTCTGGAAGACAACACAATACGGTATAGTAACACAGCTAGAGGACAGTTAGATACAGAAGGAAGACAACACAATACAGTATAGTAACAGCTAGAGGACAGTTAGATACAGAAGGAAGACAACACAATACGGTATAGTAACACAGCTAGAGGACAGTTAGATACAGAAGCCTTTCTCTGGAAGACAACACAATACGGTATAGTAACACAGCTAGAGGACAGTTAGATACAGAAGCCTTTCTCTGGAAGACAACACAATACGGTATAGTAACACAGCTAGAGGACAGTTAGATACAGAAGCCTTTCTCTGGAAGACAACACAATACGGTATAGTAACACAGCTAGAGGACAGTTAGATACAGAAGCCTTTCTCTGGAAGACAACACAATACGGTATAGTAACACAGCTAGAGGACAGTTAGATACAGAAGGAAGACAACACAATACAGTATAGTAACAGCTAGAGGACAGTTAGATACAGAAGGAAGACAACACAATACGGTATAGTAACACAGCTAGAGGACAGTTAGATACAGAAGGCTTTCTCAGGAAGACAACACAATATGGTATAGTAACACAGCTAGAGGAGAGTTAGATACAGAAGGAAGACAACACAATACAGTATAGTAACAGCTAGAGGACAGTTAGATATACAGAAGGAAGACAACACAATACGGTATAGTAACACAGCTAGAGGACAGTTCGATACAAAAGGCCTTTTCCAGGCCAGAAACAGACAGAAAGAAAACTAAATCACTCCAAACATTATCCTTCTCGGTCATACTGATCCCGGGCCACTAAAAGACAGTCTCGGTGTAAAAAAAAACAACTTCCTTCCTGCTTACCGTCGTAGTCACGGCAACGTTTCCTCTGTGGCGGAAGGGGCCGGTCCAGTGACTGATCCGGGTGGAAGTCCGACCAGCTGTCCGTCACCGAGGCGATGCTGTTGCTGTGGTTACCTTGAGGGGCGATCACCGTGATGGTGCTGCTGAGGGTCGGCACGGGGAACGTGGCGGTTGCCGTGGGGATCGGCAGGAGGCCTTCTCCAGCTCCAACCTCCGTCCCCCGGTCTCCTCGATCGGGCTCGTACTTTGACCTCCCAGCATCCCGCTCTGTGATCAGAAGGATAAGGGCAGGAAGAAGGAAACAGTCATGATATCTAGAGCTGAGCCGTTGGATGTGCTTGCTTTTGTTCCAACCCAACACTAGTCTAACAGCCAGACATACTGACTTTCAAAATGAATCAACCAATCATAAGTCTTCTGTCTAAACCAGGAGCATAACCCTGCACACAACCAGAGTTGTTCTGTCGGTCTCCCCTCTCACCTCTGCTCTTGGAGTGGCTCCTGCTGTGACTCCTGCTACCGCGGTCTCTGTCTCTCTCCCGGTCCCTGGCCCGGTCCTTGCTCCTGCTCCTACTGCGGCTGTAGCTACGGCCCCTCCTCCGGTTGTAACGGTCCCGGTACGAGTCCCGTCTCGGGGGGATGCGGTCGTAATCGTTCCGTTTCCTGGTACGGTCGTCCCTTTTACGGTCATCCCCTCGTCTGACAAACGACAGAGAAGAGGAGGAGGAGGAGAGAGAGGAGGAAGAGAGAGGGGAGAAAGAGGAGGAAGAGAGAGGGGAGAAAGAGGAGGAAGAGAGAGGAGGAAGAGAGGGGGAAGAGAGAGGGGGAAGAGAGAGAGAGGAGGGAGGAAGAGAGAGAGGAGAGAGAAAGGAGGGAAAGAGAGAGTGAGGAGGAAGAAAGAGAGAGGAGGAAGAAAGAGAGAGGAGGAAGAGAGAGAGGAGAAAGAGAGAGGAGGCAGAGAGAGGAGGGAGAGAGAGAGGAAAAGAGAGAGAGGAGGGGGAGAGAGAGAGGAGGGGGAGAGAGAGGAGGGGGAGAGAGAGAGAGGAGGGGGAGAGAGAGAGAGGAGGGGGAGAGAGAGAGAGGAGGGGGAGAGAGAGAGAGGAGGGAGGGAGGGAAGGAGAGAGAGAGGAGGGAGGGAGGGAGAGAGAGAGGAGGGAGGGAGGGAGAGAGAGAGGAGGGAGGGAGAGAGAGAGAGGAGGGAGGGAGAGAGAGAGAGAGGAGGGAGAGAGAGAGAGAGAGAGGAGGGAGAGAGAGAGAGAGAGGAGGGAGAGAGAGAGAGAGAGGAGGGAGAGAGAGAGAGAGAGGAGGGAGAGAGAGAGAGAGAGAGAGAGGAGGCAGAATAAAGTCACTAAGCAGACATCCCATTGAACAGAGACAGGAGCATTTATGGATCAATCTCAAATAGCACCCTATACACTATTGACCAGGTCCAGTAGAGTAATTTAATAGGGAACTATGTCCCTCACCTGTTGTCTCTGGGGGGCTGTAGTTCACACTGACCTGCTGTAGTTCACACTGACCTGCTGTCTCTACTGTAGTTCACACTGACCCGCTGTAGTTCACACTGACCCGCTGTAGTTCACACTGACCCGCTGTAGTTCACACTGACCCGCTGTAGTTCACACTGACCCGCTGTAGTTCACACTGACCCGCTGTAGTTCACACTGACCTGCTGTAGTTCACACTGACCTGCTGTAGTTCACACTGACCCGCTGTAGTTCACACTGACCTGCTGTAGTTCACACTGACCTGCTGTAGTTCACACTGACCTGCTGTCTCTACTGTAGTTCACACTGACCTGCTGTCTCTACTGTAGTTCACACTGACCTGCTGTCTCTACTGTAGCTGGAGGGGGGGGCTGTAGTTCACACTGACCTGCTGTCTCTACTGTAGTTCACACTGACCTGCTGTAGTTCACACTGACCTGCTGTAGTTCACACTGACCTGCTGTCTCTACTGTAGTTCACACTGACCTGCTGTCTCTACTGTAGCTGGAGGGGGGGCTGTAGTTCACACTGACCTGCTGTCTCTACTGTAGTTCACACTGACCCGCTGTAGTTCACACTGACCTGCTGTAGTTCACACTGACCTGCTGTAGTTCACACTGACCTGCTGTAGTTCACACTGACCTACTGTAGTTCACACTGACCTGCTGTAGTTCACACTGACCCGCTGTAGTTCACACTGACCTGCTGTAGTTCACACTGACCTGCTGTAGTTCACACTGACCTGCTGTCTCTACTGTAGTTCACACTGACCTGCTGTCTCTACTGTAGTTCACACTGACCTGCTGTCTCTACTGTAGCTGGAGGGGGGGGCTGTAGTTCACACTGACCTGCTGTCTCTACTGTAGTTCACACTGACCTGCTGTAGTTCACACTGACCTGCTGTAGTTCACACTGACCTGCTGTCTCTACTGTAGTTCACACTGACCTGCTGTCTCTACTGTAGTTCACACTGACCTGCTGTCTCTACTGTAGCTGGAGGGGGGGGCTGTAGTTCACACTGACCTGCTGTCTCTACTGTAGTTCACACTGACCTGCTGTAGTTCACACTGACCTGCTGTAGTTCACACTGACCTGCTGTCTCTACTGTAGTTCACACTGACCTGCTGTCTCTACTGTAGCTGGAGGGGGGGCTGTAGTTCACACTGACCTGCTGTCTCTACTGTAGTTCACACTGACCCGCTGTAGTTCACACTGACCTGCTGTCTCTACTGTAGTTCACACTGACCTGCTGTAGTTCACACTGACCTGCTGTAGTTCACACTGACCTGCTGTCTCTACTGTAGTTCACACTGACCTGCTGTAGTTCACACTGACCTACTGTAGTTCACACTGACCTGCTGTCTCTACTGTAGTTCACACTGACCTGCTGTCTCTACTGTAGTTC
The DNA here is from genome assembly GCF_057628025.1 of Oncorhynchus mykiss. NCBI lineage: Eukaryota > Metazoa > Chordata > Actinopteri > Salmoniformes > Salmonidae > Oncorhynchus > Oncorhynchus mykiss. The sequence goes on along the minus strand of NC_143039.1, from coordinate 7,280,342 downwards.
ACACTGACCCGCTGTAGTTCACACTGACCTGCTGTAGTTCACACTGACCTGCTGTAGTTCACACTGACCCGCTGTAGTTCACACTGACCTGCTGTAGTTCACACTGACCTGCTGTCTCTACTGTAGCGGGAGCTGGACGGGGGGCTGTAGTTCACACTGACCTGCTGTCCCTACTGTAGCGGGAGCTGGACGGGGGGCTGTAGTTCACACTGACCTGCTGTCCCTACTGTAGCGGGAGCTGGACGGGGGGCTGTAGTTCACACTGACCTGCTGTCTCTACTGTAGCGGGAGCTGGACGGGGGGCTGTAGTTCACACTGACCTGCTGTCCCTACTGTAGCGGGAGCTGGACGGGGGGCTGTAGTTCACACTGACCTGCTGTCCCTACTGTAGCGGGAGCTGGACGGGGGGCTGTAGTTCACTCTCCTGGAGAACTTCTTGTCCCGGTCCTCCTCGCGACTCGGCTGGAAAACACAAGTTTGAACTAAGATCCTGAAAGTAGCACTAGATGAACTGCATTGATCTCATCCTGTTTACAAATAACCCCACTTCCCGATTACAAAGAATACTATTGGACAATAGATCTCTACTGTCAGACTGTGGTGTGTAACCTTCCATGCCAATTATGCGGAGGCACTAAAACTCTACCACAGCGGTTTCCTGTAGCATCACTGTAAAAAGTAAACATTCCCTATAAGTGTTGGTGCCTTGTCAACATGACTCAACCAGTCACCTCGTCTTTCCTCTGGTCGTCTTTGTCCGTCCTGGTCAGGTGACCCTCCGCTTTGCCCGCGGAACCTGGCTGATGGTCCTGCTGAGGTAGGTAGCTTTTGGAGTTGACGGCTTCAAAGAGTCTATCGACAAAGGTCTGCGTCTCTGGGAGAAGACGGGAGTAGGGAACGAGGGGCGGTTGATGAGGGGAGGAGGACAAGGGCATGATTAGTGGGGCCGACACCGACACATTAGGTAACTAATGAGTATCAGTCACTGTGTATAGTTACAAATGGAACACTATTACCAATTTAGTGCACTACTTTAGACCAGGGCCCTATATAACCCTATTCCCTATATAGTGCACTACTTTAGACCAGGGCCCTATAGAACCCTATTCCCTATATAGTGCACTACTTCAGACCAGAGCCCTATAGAACCATCTTCCCTATATAGTGCACTACTTTAGACCAGAGCCCTATAGAACCCTATTCCCTATATAGTGCACTACTTTAGACCAGGGCCCTATATAACCCTATTCCCTATATAGTGCACTACTTTAGACCAGGGCCCTATAGAACCCTATTCCCTATATAGTGCACTACTTTAGACCAGAGCCCTATAGAACCCTATTCCCTATATAGTACACTACTTTAGACCAGAGCCCTATAGAACCCTATTCCCTATATAGTGCACTACTTTAGACCAGAGCCCTATAGAACCCTATTCCCTATATAGTGCACTACTTTAGACCAGAGCCCTATAGAACCCTATTCCGTATATAGTACACTACTTTAGACCAGAGCCCTATAGAACCCTATTCCCTATATATAGTGCACTACTTTAGACCAGAGCCCTATAGAACCCTATTCCGTATATAGTACACTACTTTAGACTAAAGTAACGCACGATAAAAAGAGAATAGGATTCAGTCACAGTCAGTCAAAAAGTACTTCTGATTTTCTTCGACTTTCGAGGCAGATGACGACAAAACGTCACCACCACCACCACCACTTGCTGTCAAAACTATAAACATGTGTTTTAATAAGTATCGTTACCTTTCTGTAGAAATACGTCCAACTGGTCGACACAAAGAGCTTTGAGTTCCGTCTCACTTTTGTCTTTCTTCACCAAGGCAACGACGTATTTAGCGAGGGCAGATGGATCCGCATCACAACTAGAACAGGGGAAAGTGTCAACACAAACACACCGTTAGCCATGCTAACTCTAGCTATACAACAACAACACATTAGCTAGAATATATATATATCCTTAAGACCAATCGATTACAAGATAACAGACAATTTCTCAACTATAAAAACTGCTATTTTGTTTTGAAATAACTAGGCACGTGATATAAACATTAAACTAGCATCCAAATGATACTAGCCTTGTCTTCAGTCATGTTGTTGCATCTTGATGCTGGCAAGCTAATGTTGCTAAACGTTAGCCATCTAAGTTAGCTACTTACATTGGTTCGAGGGTTTTAAAAAGCCACGTTTTCAATGAATCTAGGTTTTCAATAATCATCTTTTCAGACACCGGTTAACTTCTCTTCCACTCGGTGGCCAGGGTTAATAATCACTCGGTAATGTTTCTTAATGACAAAAATACTGTATGTCCAAAGGCAAGAAGTCATCAAGCTAACATTAGCTGTTAGTTACCGCCTTCTCTCTCTTATTAAACCTGCATGGCTATTCAACACTAAAAAGACCAACGACTTGGTTGAAAAGACTAGATTGCCTTGAGCGTGTTTCTTGCTTTTTAAATTATTGCAAATAGAAAGAGGGGGGGAAGACAATTTGTTCACTGTAAACTATTCCCTCAACTAGTTTGAATGTTCAGGCAGTGCAGGCCTTCCCTCATTGCAAATAAATTGAGAATATTTACTTCCGGGGAACTCTCGCTGGCAGATATCGCGAGAATTGAAATGTCACGTTGTAACTTGGCGTACTTGGTATTTATTAGGATCCCCAAAGAGCCGCTGCAAAAGCATCAGCTACTACTCCTGGGGTCCACACGAAACATGACATAATATATAGTACAGAACATTATTAGTCAAGGACTGAAATACATAGATTTAAAATGTCACACACAGCCTCCATATCAGTACATACACACAATATCTAGGTCTTATACATAGTACAGTGCAAATTACAAAACAAGATATACAAAATGGCGGTGTCTCTTCACAGTCACCTTTGTGCAGTAAGGTGTTATTTTATGTGTTTTTTTAACTGGTAGTATTGCTTGGAGTGGCAGAGAGTTCCATGTAGTCATGTTACCTGGGCTACCAGAGAGTTCCATGTAGTCATGTTACCTGGGCTACCAGAGAGTTCCATGTAGTCATGTTACCTGGGCTACCAGAGAGTTCCATGTAGTCATGTTACCTGGGCTACCAGAGAGTTCCATGTAGTCATGTTACCTGGGCTACCAGAGAGTTCCATGTAGTCATGTTACCTGGGCTACCAGCGAGTTCCATGTAGTCATGTTACCTGGGCTACCAGAGAGTTCCATGTAGTCATGTTACCTGGGCTACCAGAGAGTTCCATGTAGTCATGGCTCTATTTAATACTGTGTGTTTCCCAGCCTCTGTTCTGGACCTGGGGACTGTGAAGAGCACCTCTGGTTACATCTCTTGTGTTGTACCGATGAGCGATCTGAACTGTGTTGCCAACTGCTTCAACAGACAGTTCGGTACCTTCAACACATCAACACCTCGCACAAAGACCAATAGTGATGCAGTCAATCTCTCCACAACTTTTTTAGCCAGGAGAGACTGACATGCCTGTTACTGACACTTGCATTCCATGTACATCTAAGTGTGGCACGTGCTGCTTTGTTCCGGACCAACTGCAATTCACCTATGTCCAGGTGGGGACAAAACTAGGGCCTGTAGGACCTGTCTGGTGGAATGAGATGTCAAGAAGACAGAGCAACGGCCTAACATGGACAGACCTCTTCCCATTTTATACCAACCATTGAATCTATGTGTTTTGACCATGACAGCTTGGTATCTACGGTAACACCCAGCAGTTTAGTCTCCTCAACTTGCTCAATAGCCACATTATTCTATAATAGATCTAAAACGAGGTTTAGTGTTGAGCGAGGGATTTGTTCCAAAAATTATGCTTATACTTTAAAAATATATATATATATATCTATCTGGCAGCAGCCTATTGCTAGTTACCCGTTCTAAAACTAACTGGAGCTCTATGTTAAGGTTGTCAGTTATTTATTTGAGTCGTCAGCGATATACCTCAATGAACAAGCCATCTGCCTCAATGAACAAGCCACCTACCTCAATGAACAAGCCATCTGCCTCAATTTCCTCAATGAACAAGCCATCTACCTCAATGAACAAGCCTACCTCAATGAACAAGCCATCTGCCTCAATTTCCTCAATGAACAAGCCAACCTCAATGAACAAGCCATCTGCCTCAATTTCCTCAATGAACAAGCCATCTACCTCAATGAACAAGCCATCTGCCTCAATGAACAAGCCATCTGCCTCAATTTCCTCAATGAACAAGCCATCTGCCTCAATGAACAAGCCATCTACCTCAATGAACAAGCCATCTGTCTCAATTTCCTCAATGAACAAGCCATATGCCTCAATTTGCTCAATGAACAAGCCACCTGTCTCAATGAACAAGCCATCTGTCTCAATGAACAAGCCATCTGCCTCAATTTCCTCAATGAACAAGCCATCTGCCTCAATTGCCTCAATGAACAAGCCATCTGCCTCAATGAACAAGCCATCTGCCTCAATGAACAAGCCATCTACCTCAATGAACAAGCCATCTGCCTCAATGAACCCGCCATCTGCCTCAATGAACAAGCCATCTGCCTCAATGAACAAGCCATCTGCCTCAATGAACAAGCCATCTGCCTCAATGAACAAGCCATCTGCCTCAATGAACAAGCCATCTGCCTTAATGAACAAGCCATCTACCTCAATTTCCTCAATGAACAAGCCATCTGCCTCAATGAACAAGCCATCTGCCACAATTTCCTCAATGAACAAGCCATCTGCCTCAACTTCCTCAATGAACAAGCCATATACCTCAATGAACAAGCCATCTGCCTCAATGAACAAGCCATCTGCCTCAATGAACAAGCCATCTGCCTCAATGAACAAGCCATCTGCCTCAATGAACAAGCCATCTGCCTCAATGAACAAGCCATCTGCCTCAATGAACAAGCCATCTGCCTCAATGAACAAGCCATCTACCTCAATGAACAAGCCATCTGCCTTAATGAACAAGCCATCTACCTCAATTTCCTCAATGAACAAGCCATCTGCCTCAATGAACAAGCCATCTGCCTCAATTTCCTCAATGAACAAGCCATCTACCTCAATGAACAAGCCATCTGCCTCAATGAACAAGCCATCTGCCTCAATTTCCTCAATGAACAAGCCTACCTCAATGAACAAGCCATCTGCCTCAATTAACAAGCCATCTGCCTCAATTTCCTCAATGAACAAGCCATCTGCCTCAATGAACAAGCCATCTACCTCAATGAACAAGCCATCTGTCTCAATTTCCTCAATGAACAAGCCATATGCCTCAATTTGCTCAATGAACAAGCCACCTGTCTCAATGAACAAGCCATCTGTCTCAATGAACAAGCCATCTGCCTCAATTTCCTCAATGAACAAGCCATATACCTCAATGAACAAGCCATCTGCCTCAATTGCCTCAATGAACAAGCCATATACCTCAATGAACAAGCCATCTACCTCAATGAACAAGCCATCTACCTCAATGAACAAGCCATCTACCTCACTGAACAAGCCATCTGCCTCAATGAACAAGCCATCTGCCTCAATGAACAAGCCATCTGCCTCAATGAACAAGCCATCTGCCTCAATGAACAAGCCATATACCTCAATGAACAAGCCATATACCTCAATGAACAAGCCACCTGCCTCAATGAACAAGCCACCTGCCTCAATGAACAAGCCACCTGCCTCAATGAACAAGCCACCTGCCTCAATGAACAAGCCACCTGCCTCAATGAACAAGCCACCTGCCTCAATGAACAAGCCATCTGCCTCAATGAACAAGCCATATACCTCAATGAACAAGCCATATACCTCAATGAACAAGCCATCTGCCACAATTTCCTCAATGAACAAGCCATCTGCCTCAACTTCCTCAATGAACAAGCCATATACCTCAATGAACAAGCCATCTGCCTCAATGAACAAGCCATCTGCCTCAATGAACAAGCCATCTGCCTCAATGAACAAGCCATCTGCCTCAATGAACAAGCCATCTGCCTCAATGAACAAGCCATCTGCCACAATTTCCTCAATGAACAAGCCATCTGCCTCAACTTCCTCAATGAACAAGCCATATACCTCAATGAACAAGCCATCTGCCTCAATGAACAAGCCATCTGCCTCAATGAACAAGCCATCTGCCTCAATGAACAAGCCATCTGCCTCAATGAACAAGCCATCTGCCTCAATGAACAAGCCATCTGCCTCAATGAACAAGCCATCTGCCTCAATGAACAAGCCATCTGCCTCAATGAACAAGCCATCTACCTCAATGAACAAGCCATCTGCCTTAATGAACAAGCCATCTACCTCAATTTCCTCAATGAACAAGCCATCTGCCTCAATGAACAAGCCATCTGCCTCAATTTCCTCAATGAACAAGCCATCTACCTCAATGAACAAGCCATCTGCCTCAATGAACAAGCCATCTGCCTCAATTTCCTCAATGAACAAGCCTACCTCAATGAACAAGCCATCTGCCTCAATTAACAAGCCATCTGCCTCAATTTCCTCAATGAACAAGCCATCTGCCTCAATGAACAAGCCATCTACCTCAATGAACAAGCCATCTGTCTCAATTTCCTCAATGAACAAGCCATATGCCTCAATTTGCTCAATGAACAAGCCACCTGTCTCAATGAACAAGCCATCTGTCTCAATGAACAAGCCATCTGCCTCAATTTCCTCAATGAACAAGCCATATACCTCAATGAACAAGCCATCTGCCTCAATTGCCTCAATGAACAAGCCATATACCTCAATGAACAAGCCATCTACCTCAATGAACAAGCCATCTACCTCAATGAACAAGCCATCTACCTCACTGAACAAGCCATCTGCCTCAATGAACAAGCCATCTGCCTCAATGAACAAGCCATCTGCCTCAATGAACAAGCCATCTGCCTCAATGAACAAGCCATATACCTCAATGAACAAGCCATATACCTCAATGAACAAGCCATATACCTCAATGAACAAGCCACCTGCCTCAATGAACAAGCCACCTGCCTCAATGAACAAGCCACCTGCCTCAATGAACAAGCCACCTGCCTCAATGAACAAGCCACCTGCCTCAATGAACAAGCCACCTGCCTCAATGAACAAGCCATCTGCCTCAATGAACAAGCCATATACCTCAATGAACAAGCCATATACCTCAATGAACAAGCCATATACCTCAATGAACAAGCCACCTGCCTCAATGAACAAGCCAGGTGCCTCAATGAACAAGCCATCTGCCTCAATGAACAAGCCATCTGCCGCAATGAACAAGCCATTTGCCTCAATGAACAAGCCATCTACCTCAATTAACAAGCCACCTGCCTCAATGAACAAGCCATCTACCTCAATGAACAAGCCATCTGTCTCCATGAACAAGCCATCTGCCTCAATGAATGTAATTTCTGAATGTAATTTAAAGTACTCCAGAGCATTGTACTGTCATCGTTTATATAATGTATCTTTGTTTCATAGTATAGTTTCTTCTTCTTGTTGTTGTTTTTAGTTTAGTCACATGATTTCTCAGTGTTCTGTATGTTTGCCAGTCTGCTGTGTTGTCAGACTGATTTGCTATTCCCTTGGCCTCGTCCCTCTCAGCCATACAGATTGTTTATTTGGTTTCCCGGGGGGGGGGGGTCAATTTGGTGTCACTTTGAGTGGAAAGATTACGATCAATACTCAAGGATTTTAATACTTTTTGTGGGGGGGGGGGCAGGCTCGTGGTCAGGCAGGCAGAATGGTCAGACAGGCTCGTGGTCAGGCAGGCAGAATGGTCAGACAGGCTCGTGGTCAGGCAGGCAGAATGGTCAGACAGGCTCGTGGTCAAGGCAGGCAGAATGGTCAGACAGGCTCGTGGTCAGGCAGGCAGAATGGTCAGACAGGCTCGTGGTCAAGGCAGGCAGAATGGTCAGACAGGCTCGTGGTCAGGCAGGCAGAATGGTCAGACAGGCTCGTGGTCAGGCAGGCAGAATGGTCAGACAGGCTCGTGGTCAAGGCAGGCAGAATGGTCAGACAGGCTCGTGGTCAGGAAGGCAGAATGGTCAGACAGGCTCGTGGTCAAGGCAGGCAGAATGGTCAGACAGGCTCGTGGTCAAGGCAGGCAGAATGGTCAGACAGGCTCGTGGTCAGGCAGGCAGAATGGTCAGACAGGCTCGTGGTCAGGCAGGCAGAATGGTCAGACAGGCTCGTGGTCAAGGCAGGCAGAATGGTCAGACAGGCTCGTGGTCAAGGCAGGCAGAATGGTCAGACAGGCTCGTGGTCAGGAAGGCAGAATGGTCAGACAGGCTCGTGGTCAGGCAGGCAGAATGGTCAGACAGGCTCGTGGTCAGGCAGGCAGAATGGTCAGACAGGCTCGTGGTCAAGTCAGGCAGAATGGTCAGACAGGCTCGTGGTCAGGCAGGCAGAATGGTCAGACAGGCTCGTGGTCAGGCAGGCAGAATGGTCAGACAGGCTCGTGGTCAAGGCAGGCAGAATGGTCAGACAGGCTCGTGGTCAGACAGGCTCGTGGTCAGGCAGGCAGAATGGTCAGACAGACTCGTGGTCAAGGCAGGCAGAATGGTCAGACAGGCTCGTGGTCAGGCAGGCAGAATGGTCAGACAGGCTCGCAGTCAAGGCAGGCAGAATGGTCAGACAGGCTCGTGGTCAGGCAGGCAGAATGGTCAGACAGGCTCGTGGTCAGGCAGGCAGAATGGTCAGACAGGCTCGTGGTCAGGCAGGCAGAATGGTCAGACAGGCTCGTGGTCAGGCAGGCAGAATGGTCAGACAGGCTCGTGGTCAAGGCAGGCAGAATGGTCAGACAGGCTCGTGGTCAGACAGGCTCGTGGTCAGGCAGGCAGAATGGTCAGACAGGCTCGTGGTCAAGGCAGGCAGAAGGGTCAGACAGGCTCGTGGTCAGGCAGACAGAATGGTCAGACAGGCTCGTGGTCAGGCAGGCAGAATGGTCAGACAGGCTTGTGGTCAAGGCAGGCGGAATGGTCAGACAGGCTCGTGGTCAAGGCAGGCAGAATGGTCAGACAGGCTCGTGGTCAGGCAGGCAGAATGGTCAGACAGGCTCGTGGTCAGGCAGGCAGAATGGTCAGACAGGCTCGTGGTCAAGGCAGGCAGAATGGTCAGACAGGCTCGTCGTCAGGCAGGCAGAATGGTCAGACAGGCTCGTGGTCAGGCAGGCAGAATGGTCAGACAGGCTCGTGGTCAGGCAGGCAGAATGGTCAGACAGGCTCGTGGTCAGGCAGACAGAATGGTCAGACAGGCTCGTGGTCAGGCAGGCAGAATGGTCAGACAGGCTCGTGGTCAGGCAGGCAGAATGGTCAGACAGGCTCGTGGTCAGGCAGGCAGAATGGTCAGACAGGCTCGTGGTCAAGGCAGGCAGAATGGTCAGGCAGGCGGGTACAGAGTCCAGAAACAGGCAAGGTTCAAAACCCGGGAGGACTAGAAAAAGGAGAAGGCAAAAAGCAAGAAAGCAGGAAAAATGCTGGTTGACTTGGAAACATACAACACAAACTGGCACAGAGAGACAGGAAACACATGGATAAATACACAGAGAGACAGGAAACACAGGGATAAATACACTGGTACAGAGAGACAGGAAACACAGGGATAAATACACTGGCACAGAGAGACAGGAAACACATGGATAAATACACAGAGAGACAGGACACAGGGATAAATACACTGGCACAGAGAGACAGGAAGCACAGGGATAAATACACAGGGAGACAGGAAACACAGGGATAAATACACTGGTACAGAGAGACAGGAAACACAGGGATAAATACACTGGTACAGAGAGACAGGAAACACAGGGATAAATACACTGGTACAGAGAGACAGGAAACAGAGGGATAAATACACTGGTACAGAGAGACAGGAAACAGGGATAAATACACTGGGGAAAATAAGCAACACCTGGAGGGGGTGGAGACAATCACAAGGACAGGTGAAACAGATCAGGGCGTGACAGAAAACACTGAGTTAGATGAATTAATCTCGAGTCATAAAGTCGATTGTAATTTTTACATTTACCCTGTTTATATATCAACCAGGTTTGTGAAATGTGAAAACTGGTTTATCATATCGATCACAACTTCCTCTATTTCAGGTTGTCCAGGTGTTTCTCTAGGCTCAGGGTTTTCTTACCAGCTACCTAGCTTACTAGTTCAACTAGTTAACCAGTTATTCACTACCTAGCATACTAGTTCAACTAGTTAACCAGTTAGTCACGACCTAGCGTACTAGTTCAACTAGTTAACCAGTTATTCACTACCTAGCTTACTAGTTCAACTAGTTAACCAGTTATTCACTACCTAGCTTACTAGTTCAACTAGTTAACCAGTTATTCACTACCTAGCTTACTAGTTCAACTAGTTAACCAGTTATTCACTACCTAGCTTACTAGTTAACCAGTTATTCACTACCTAGCTTACTAGTTCAACTAGTTAACCAGTTATTCACTACCTAGCTTACTAGTTCAACTAGTTAACCAGTTATTCACTACCTAGCTTACTAGTTCAACTAGTTAACCAGTTATTCACTACCTAGCTTACTAGTTCAACTAGTTAACCAGTTATTCACTACCTAGCTTACTAGTTCAACTAGTTAACCAGTTATTCACTACCTAGCTTACTAGTTAACCAGTTATTCACTACCTAGCTTACTAGTTCAACTAGTTAACCAGTTATTCACTACCTAGCTTACTAGTTAACCAGTTATTCACTACCTAGCTTACTAGTTCAACTAGTTTAACCAGTTATTCACTACGCTGTAATTGTTTTCTTATTGTTTATAATCCAAATGTCTTAATTCAATACACTAAATGTTGTATCTTTAAAAGCACTTTTTAAAAATTATTTTAACACACTAATGCAGAATTATTTCTACTCCGGGAGACTCGCGATTCAGATTCTAGTTTTGGGAAATCACAACGGGGAAATACTGTTTATTATGGTCACGGGTTTCACCACTCAGCTGGTATTATGATATTTCTTGGTAAGTTTTCGAAGTGATATTTCAGCGTGTTCTCCGTCCAACGCTGGGAGATTGGTTATATTGATCTCCAAACTACATAATGCTTGTTTTATTACATTCAATGTGTAAAGGACACAATTCTCACACCTCAAATATATATATTAATTTTTTTGCTGATAAACTTACTGAGCTGCAAAACAAGTATAAAAATGCCTGGTTTATAATAATTAACTTGAATAAATGTGAAATATTGTCCCTGTGTAACTCAAATGACCAATCTGTTGAGAATATTCCAGTGAAAGATAATGTGAAATATTTAGGGGCGCACGTGGAGAAAAACCATATTGTCCGTCAACATCTCAATTCCTCTCAGAGATGAAAGAAAACTAAATTGCTCTTTAATAACTGGCTCCAACGTGAACTCTCTATTATTTGGACGAGTTTTATTGTCCAAAGCAGAGGGTCTGTCACGGGTTTTGTCTGCCCTACTTTATCCCGATCTGTTACTGATCAAACCAGCAAGGACATCAACAACCCTTTCCTCGAGTTTATATGGAAAAATAAACAACACAAACTTCAGAAGTCTGTAATAGGAAACCAAAGAGCTGATGGTGGGTTTGATGTACTACATTTCATTGATATAAACATCTTTAACGTAAAGTGGATTTAAATTTTTTTTTTTAAAGATGCTTAGCTCTGAATCTTTATGGGACGTCATTCCTTGTCGTATATTTTTTACGACATTTTTGTGGAAGTGCAACTAATTCTCCAGCAAAATGACCCACCAAACTGTCCAAATTTCACGAACAAACCTTTTAGCCTGGAAACGATGTTATGTCCATAACTTCTCCCCCATAAAAAAACACTTCTGTGGAAAAAAACGAAGATATTGTTGTTAAAAACTAGTCTTTATGTCTTCCCTAAGTTAGTTGATAGAAATATTATATTTGCGATTTTTTTTTCAGTGCTCCTGAATGACTGCCTTTCAGTGTAAAAAGGGTCACTGCAGTACCTGGTTCAAATCCCGGCTGCATCCCCTCTGGCCGTGATTGGGAGTCCCATAGGACGGCGTACAACTGGCCCAGCGTCGTCCAGGTTCGGCTGTCATTGTAAATAGGAGTTTGTTCTTATCTGACTTGCCAAGTTAAAAAAATAAACGTTTACATTTGATATAGAAGGGAATATACTCTCTAATACAAAGTTCCTATAAACATATAACTTCCCAATAGATCGTAATTACGTATGCAAAACAATACCTTCAGGCGTTACTCAATTAATGAAATCTCATTCGTGTTTTGGAGACCATTTTCAAGATAGATGAACACAGGTTGCCCCCCTGCTGGATGAGAAATGTAATATCACATTCTTAAACAAGGGAACTTTTTATTTTCGAAGAGCATGATCTCAGGGAGATCAGGGAATCAGGGTGTTTCTTCTGGAACAAACATATTACTGAAATCGAATGAAAGAATATCACATTACAATTACACAAGGACCTTAAGGGACATACATACACTTATAATTCTAACAGCTTTTTTGTTAGTAGAGTATTTAACTGCCTTAAAATACAGTTCAATTTCTTTTTGTAGGGTAAGAAATTTTGTTTATTTTTGTTTGTAAATGTACATTTGTGTATATGAAATTTGGCCAAAAGAATAATGAAATGAATTACATAAAAATGTTTCAGCTTATTTCTATTGTAGGTAAAGAATCCAAGCAGGACATCTCTCCACAATAGTGTAAAATCTTCATAAATGTGTTCAATTATAAACCTCCTGATGAATACAATGCCCAAAAAAGATGCACCACTGTTTCTGGCTGGTCATTACAAAAGGAGCAGTTTGAGTTGATGTTTTCCTTAAACTTCTTCATATAGTGGTTGGCAGGATAATATTGATGAATCATTTTAAAGGAAACTTCCTTCATTTTGTTAACAAGTAGGTTTGTGTGTGTGGCAACAACCAAACTTTTTTTCCAACAGATATTATCAATAAATCCATTCCAATAAGGCATAACATAAGGCATGACATAAGGCATGACATAAGGCATGACATAAGGCATGACATAACAACATCCTGCTGAAACAAGATTCGTATCGCTCTGTTGTTGAATGGACCAAAAGAGAAACTTTTTTGAGAAATTCTCAAATTGGGGGGTGATGGTGTGGTGACGCTCCCCGGCAGCACGACAAACCTGACTGGGAGAGTACTGCAGGGTACGCACCCGGAGAAGCGACACCCTGCAACGTGTCCTGAAGGGGGCGCCGGAGACCGGCGGTGACGTCAGCAGCACCCGCCGCTATCTAAGTTGGGGAACCGCTGTTTTCTGTCCTTTTTCCTCCTTACGAGTCCTGAGACGGGTAGGGATCCAGAAACATCTTCCCGTGGAACGTCACTTTTTACAATCCAACAAAAATGATCATCTACAAGGATATCATCACCGGTAATCTAACGTTTATATTATCAATATTCTGTTAGTATTTCTTTTATAAATATATATATTTTTGTGTTGGTCTGCATTTGTAGTGTTTTTTTTGGGGCCTACCGGAAGTCTCTACTGCCCTTTGTGCCAACGATGTGGAAATTACTTTAAAAATAACAAACTTCGTCGTAGTTCCTCCATGGTGTTCTGTACCGGGATCGATGCAATTTGTACATTTTATATGTACAGTATAAACGGAGTAAACCGATAGACTGTGTTTAGGCTTACCGGAGAGTTAGCATTTCCCTGCTAGTTAGCGAGGCCTACCGGCGTTTGGCTAACTAGGTGACAAGTTGTACTAAATGCCCTGTTTTTCTATCGTAAAAAGCTGATTTTTTTAGTTAACTATTGTGTCAACTAGTAGGCTATCTACCGTTTCAACTCCCATGTTTCGGTATGCGTTGGTTAATAATGATGTATTTCAGGAGATGAGCTATTCACCGAGGTCTACAAAATCACGGAGGTCTGCGACGGTATGCTGTACGAGGTACAGGGAAAGGTACGTTAAACGTCCACTAAGTTACTTTTAACTGTATTGAAAAACGGTCATCTTCCTTAGCTGTTAGCATACTTGGCTAGCTATTCCATTTATTTCACTCACTTCAAAATACAGGAGGGTTATGATAACATAATTTCGGCTTTGGTAGACTGGATCTGCTAGTTAACTACGGTGACGTGTTGATACCGGTGTACCGTTTAGCCTGCTAGCCTAACCAAGATCTCCCCTCCCTTCCAGCTCACTTCCAGGTCGGAGGACGTCGACGGTGCGTTAATCGGTGCCAACGCCTCTGCAGAGGGCGGCGATGAGGGCAGTGAAGCGTCCACAGTCAGTGGAGTCGACATTGTGCTCAACAGCAAACTGCAGGAGACCTCGGCCTACAACAAGAAGGCTTACCAGAGCTACATCAAGGGCTATATGAAGGCGTAAGTGTCTCTGGCATCTCATCTAACACATGGTTTTTTTTTTAAATTAAACATTTCTTATTTACAACTACGGCCTATCGGGAACTGTGGGTTTAACTGCCTTGTTCAGGGGCAGAATGACATTTAAAAAACATGTTTTTTACCTTGTCAACTCTGGGATTCGATCCAGCAAACTTTCACTTACTGGCCCAACACCAGTAACAGGACGATGAGTGATATTTAAACGGAAAATAAGACTCAACTGTCAGGCCGATTTTTAAAATGCATGTTGACAAGCCTGGGCAACTTCTCTCTGGTGACACCCAGGGGTTTTGGTAATTGATACACACATGACATCGTATTGTCCCTGGACTTTCTGCACGGCCTGCTATGACTCATCGGATTGTTCCATTATGGGTTTCAAATGGGTGTAAATACCTGTTAAACCACAGGGAGTAGACATGGTTCAGTCCAGTCTAAATACCTGTTAAACCACAGGGAGTCGACGTGGTTCAGTCCAGTCTAAATACCTGTTAAACCACAGGGAGTCGACGTGGTTCAGTCCAGTCTAAATACCTGTTAAACCACAGGGAGTCGACATGGTTCAGTCCAGTCTAAATACCTGTTAAACCACAGGGAGTCGACGTGGTTCAGTCCAGTCTAAATACCTGTTAAACCACAGGGAGTCGACATGGTTCAGTCCAGTCTAAATACCTGTTACCCCACAGGGAGTCGACGTGGTTCAGTCCAGTCTAAATACCTGTTACCCCACAGGGAGTCGACATGGTTCAGTCCAGTCTAAATACCTGTTAAACCACAGGGAGTCGACGTGGTTCAGTCCAGTCTAAATACCTGTTACCCCACAGGGAGTCGACATGGTTCAGTCCAGTCTAAATACCTGTTAAACCACAGGGAGTCGACGTGGTTCAGTCCAGTCTAAATACCTGTTAAACCACAGGGAGTCGACGTGGTTCAGTCCAGTCTAAATACCTGTTAAACCACAGGGAGTCGACGTGGTTCAGTCCAGTCTAAATACCTGTTAAACCACAGGGAGTCGACGTGGTTCAGTCCAGTCTAAATACCTGTTAAACCACAGGGAGTCGACGTGGTTCAGTCCAGTCTAAATACCTGTTAAACCACAGGGAGTCGACGTGGTTCAGTCCAGTCTAAATACCTGTTAAACCACAGGGAGTCGACATGGTTCAGTCCAGTCTAAATACCTGTTATACCACAGGGAGTCGACATGGTTCAGTCCAGTCTAAATACCTGTTAAACCACAGGGAGTCGACATGGTTCAGTCCAGTCTAAATACCTGTTAAACCACAGGGAGTCGACATGGTTCAGTCCAGTCTAAATACCTGTTACCCCACAGGGAGTCGACATGGTTCAGTCCAGTCTAATTACCTGTTAAACCACAGGGAGTCGACGTGGTTCAGTCCAGTCTAAATACCTGTTAAACCACAGGGAGTCGACGTGGTTCAGTCCAGTCTAAATACCTGTTAAACCACAGGGAGTCGACGTGGTTCAGTCCAGTCTAAATACCTGTTAAACCACAGGGAGTCGACATGGTTCAGTCCAGTCTAAATACCTGTTAAACCACAGGGAGTCGACATGGTTCAGTCCATTTCCAATCTCCCCTGTAACCGTTCCCCGGGTCGTTGCTGTCAATGAGAATATGTTTTCGGTCACCTTTACCCAGGTAAAATATAGGTAATGAAACAAACAAGTGCACAAGCAGGGTTCTGTTTTCTGGGAGTATCAGGCAGCCTGATGGGGAATGTTGTGAATGTAACATGGTTGTTGTCCCCCCCCAGGGTCAAGGCCAGGCTGGAGGAGCAGGGATCTAAGAGGGTACAGGCAGCCTGATGGGGAATGTAACATGGTTGTTGTGGTGTGTGTGTGTGTGTGTCCCAGGGTCAAGGCCAAGCTGGAGGAGCAGGGATCTAAGAGGGTACAGGCCTTCATGGCAGGCGCTCCAGCAGCTGTTAAGATGATCCTGGGGAACCTCGATAAATACCAGGTGAGAGAATCCACCCCCACCCCCCCTACCGCATGTCAGGGTCCCAAATGGCCCCCCCCTTTTCCCCTTTCCAATGTCCATATATAGTGCACTATATAGGGGAAATGGGGGGCATTTGGGATGTCCATTTCCACACAGCACCGGCCCGTTGGGTGTTATGAACATACTGTTTTATATTGGATAGATGAGGGCTGGTTAAAATGGTCGCTGGAACGTACAGTGATGATCTCAGGACACCTTTAGAGGCTGTGACCTATGACAGTGATGATCTCAGGACACCTTTTAGAGGCTGTGACCTATGACAGTGACGATCTCAGGACACCTTTAGAGGCTGTGACCTATGACACTAACATCTGTATTTTATCGGAGTACGTTGTCAAGTCGCTGGCTTACACTTTGGCGTTTGTATCGGAGGGGGCGGTGTGTGTGTGTGTGTGTGTGTGTGTGTGTGTGTGTGTGTGGTTTGTTCCAAAAGAAGGCCTCTCTTCCTCGTCGTACGAAACGATGACTGAACAGTGTCTCCTTGTACGTCCTGTTGAATCACGTGACCTGCTCCTCCTTCTTCAGTTCTTCACCGGTGAGTCCATGAACTGTGACGGCGCCATCGGCCTGCTAGACTACCGCGAGGACGGGGTCACGCCCTTCTTCGTTTTCTTCAAAGACGGCATCGAGATCGAGAAATACGTAAGTTACCGTGACGACGGAGGACTGTCGGGTTCTCTGTAGGGGACGGAGGACTGTCTGGTTCTCTGTAGGGGACGGAGGACTGTCTGGTTCTCTGTAGGGGACGGAGGACTGTCTGGTTCTCTGTAGGGGACGGAGGACTGTCTGGTTCTCTGTAGGGGACGGAGGACTGTCTGGTTCTCTGTAGGGGACGGAGGACTGTCTGGTTCTCTGTAGGGGACGGAGGACTGTCTGGTTCTCTGTAGGGGGACTGTCTGGTTCTCTGTAGGGGGACTGTCTGGTTCTCTGTAGGGGGACTGTCTGGTTCTCTGTAGGGGGACTGTCTGGTTCTCTGTAGGGGGACTGTCGGGTTCTCTGTAGGGGGACTGTCTGGTTCTCTGTAGGGGGACTGTCGGGTTCTCTGTAGGGGGACTGTCTGGTTCTCTGTAGAGGACGGAGGACTGTCTGGTTCTCTGTAGGGGACGGAGGAGTGTAAAGGCAGCGTTCAACCACCTGTGCCCCCCCCCTCCCTTAAAGCTGAGTGTAAAGGCAATGAAGAACCCAGGGATTTATCTGTTCTAGTCATTCAATTTCTATCTGCAGCGATCAGTGTTTTGGATTCACTTTGTCCCATATGGTACACCAGTGGTCTAAAGTAGTGCACTATATAGGGAATAGGGTTCTATAGGGCTCTGGTCTAAAGTAGTGCACTATATAGGGACTAGGGTGCTATAGGGCTCTGGTCTAAAGTAGTGCACTATATAGGGAATAGGGTTCTATAGGGTTCTGGTCTAAAGTAGTGCACTATATATAGGGAATAGGGTTCTATAGGGCCCTGGTCTAAAGTAGTGCACTATATAGGGTTCTATAGGGCTCTGGTCTAAAGTAGTGTACTATATAGGGTTCTATAGGGCCCTGGTCTAAAGTAGTGCACTATATAGGGAATAGGGTTCTATAGGGCTCTGGTCTAAAGTAGTGTACTATATAGGGTTCTATAGGGCCCTGGTCTAAAGTAGTGCACTATATAGGGAATAGGGTTCTATAGGGTCCTGGTCTAAAGTAGTGCACTATATAGGGTTCTATAGGGCTCTGGTCTAAAGTAGTGCACTATGTAGGGAATAGGGTTCTATAGGGCTCTGGTCTAAAGTAGTGCACTACGTAGGGAATAGGGTTCTATAGGGCCCTGGTCTAAAGTAGTGCACTATATAGGGAATAGGGTCCTGGTCTAAAGTAGTGCACTATATAGGGAATAGGGTTCTATAGGGCCCTGGTCTAAAGTAGTGCACTATATAGGGAATAGGGTTCTATAGGGCTCTGGTCTAAAGTAGTGCACTATATAGGGAATAGGGTTCTATAGGGCCCTGGTCTAAAGTAGTGCACTACATAGGGAATAGGGTGCCATAGGGCTCTGGTCTAAAGTAGTGCACTACATAGGGAATAGGGTTCTATAGGGCTCTGGTCTAAAGTAGTGCACTATATAGGGAATAGGGTTCTATAGGGCCCTGGTCTAAAGTAGTGCACTATATAGGGAATAGGGTTCAATTTAAGACACCAGGCACACCACACTCTGAACACTAAGCCCATGCATTCATCTGATAGACCTGAAGTTCTCCACTGTGACTTCTGGGTTTGCAATTGGATGCTAAATGAAATATTCCCTTGACTTTCCCCGACTGCCTGACCGAGTGGCTGTACGGATAGAGAAGAGGAGCACATGGTGTTTACCAGAGGTGGTACTGCCCAGACAGAGGCAAGAGCCGTTGATTAGGGTGTCGTCCCAAATGGCACCCCTATTCACTTTCTAGTTGACTACTTTTGACCAATCAGACACACCTAATACCTCTATCCATTTCCACGTGGGTAGTAGTATCTCCTCTATCCATCTCCACGTGGGTAGTAGTCTCTCCTCTATCCATCTCCACGTGGGTAGTAGTCTCTCCTCTATCCATCTCCACGTGGGTAGTAGTCTCTCCTCTGTCCATCTCCACGTGGGTAGGAGTCTCTCCTCTGTCTCCTCTATCCATCTCCACGTGGGTAATAGTCTCTCCTCTATCCATCTCCACGTGGGTAGTAGTCTCTCCTCTATCCATCTTCACGTGGGTAGTAGTCTCTCCTCTGTCCATCTCCACGTGGGGAATATTCTCCTCTGTCCATCTCCACGTGGGTAATAGTCTCTCCTCTGTCCATCTCCACGTGGGTAATAGTCTCCTCTGTTTCCTCTCTGCAGTAAACCATCCGGACGTCTAACAGAAGTGCCTGGACCGGAGGGAGCGTGTCTGCTTGTTACCATAGCTACCACCGCCCCTGATCATGGACAGACTGACCCTGCCCTGCCTGCTTGTTACCGTAGCGACCGCCTCCCCGATCATGGACAGACTGACCCTACCTGTATCCCTCCCAACACCTGGAACAGACTTGTCTTTCTTTAATCCCAAGTTTTTATTTTTTTTGTGGCCCCAACCTTCTCTCTTCGTCCCCCACATCTGGCCTCCCGGGGGAGATGCCGGGCCCCGTTTCTAAACGGACGGTCGTCGGTCAGGACCGTCCCCCCCCCCCCCCCCCTACCACCACCGTGGATGGAACCATGCCGGTTAGGCTGCTGTGTGCGAGGTGACTTCCATCAGATGTCCAGCTCCCACCTTGCTCTCTCACACAATTGTAAAGGACTCATTGACACTATGTTGTGAAATAAACGGGCCTATTGGCCGAAATACAACCGCCCTCTGTGCCGTCTGCGTTCACTCTGATACAGTACCTCCCGTCCCCCCCCTCCCCCGTCTCTGCTCTGGGGGGGCCACTAGACGTCTCACGTAGCTGTTGCCCTGAACCAGAACGCACGATTCCATTGGTCCACTTATCAAGCCCGTGGCTCATTGGATCCGGTGGGCCAGTGTGGGGCAACAACAAATGTGTGACACGTCTGCTGGTCCCTGAGCAGAGGGTCAGGAAACCCTGTTCTGATGGGGGTCTGATGGGTCCATACTGTTGGTTAACATTGGGCTCTGGTCCCTGAGCAGAGGGTCAGGAAACCCTGTTCTGATGGGGGTCTGATGGGTCCATACTGTTGGTTAACATTGGGCTCTGGTCCCTGAGCAGAGGGTCAGGAAACCCTGTTCTGATGGGGGTCTGATGGGTCCATACTGTTGGTTAACATTGGGCTCTGGTCCCTGAGCAGAGGGTCAGGAAACCCTGTTCTGATGGGGGTCTGATGGGTCCATACTGTTGGTTAACATTGGGCTCTGGTCCCTGAGCAGAGGGTCAGGAAACCCTGTTCTGATGGGGGTCTGATGGGTCCATACTGTGTTCGGCATGGAGGCCGACTTTAAAGGCGAGTCAACTGACTGATCATCTTGCATCGTGTGTGTGTAATATATCTGCTCGATATGTGTACAGCAGTCATAATTTACCCATGATGCATCAGTGTTGATTCTCTCAAACCCGGCCGTTCCCTCCAGACAGATATAAATCCTCTGGTTTTAAAACATCTGTTGTAGGAGGAATCCCATCCTGTATTTATATCAAGCGTCTCGGAAGGCTGGTCTAGGATCAGTTTGAGGTTTCCATGGATCGGTGGGATCTGTTCCTAGGTCAGCACTCCCAAGTTCAGACACGATACAGATGACCTCTGGTTCTATTGGTGGCTTATCAGGAACCTGATCCTAGATCAGGCACTTGATACAGATGACCTCTGGTTCTATTGGGGGCTTATCAGGAACCTGATCCTAGATCAGACACGATACAGATGACCTCTGGTTCTATTGGTGGCTTATCAGGAACCTGATCCTAGATCAGACACGATACAGATGACCTCTGGTTCTATTGGTGGCTTATCAGGAACCTGATCCTAGATCAGACACGATACAGATGACCTCTGGTTCTATTGGTGGCTTATCAGGAACCTGATCCTAGATCAGACACGATACAGATGACCTCTGGTTCTATTGGGGGCTTATCAGGAACCTGATCCTAGATCAGACACGATACAGATGACCTCTGGTTCTATTGGGGGCTTATCAGGAACCTGATCCTAGATCAGACACGATACAGATGACCTCAGTGATCCTAGATCAGGACTCCCAGTCAGACACGATACAGATGACCTCAGTGATCCTAGATCAGGACTCAGTCATATTTCTGCTCAGGACCTTCCAGTTATTCTACTGCACACAGGTTTGTAGAGATGTGATCTCACTAGAGTAACACCTCGTTTCTACAGAAAAGCAGACTGGTAGTTTTTTTTTTTACAAAAACATTTTAATTTTATTCCAAAAGTCATTAATCACATTTTTATAAACAACTTGTACGTATTGATCCTTGGTTGACGTGTCTGTAAACCGATCCCTGATCGACTGGATCAGTCAGATCCCACAAACACACAGGAATAAACGTCATAGTGGCCCAGGTGAGATGAACCTAAAGCACCTCACTGTTCAGAATAGTAGGAATCCTTCAAACGTGGCCCCCTATTCCCTAAATAGTACACTAAATTTGACCAGGGTCCTGGTTTAAAGTAGTGCACTATATAGGGAATAGGGTACCACTTGGGATTTCACCGACATGAAGTATAGGACCGGGGTCCTGACTGGCCAACTCAACACATCAGTAGCTTCACAACTTTATGTCTCTGCGTCTATAAAAACCAAAACGACACTCTCTAGGGAGGCTCCAGACCAGGCTAGTCGTCCTCCTAGTGGTGGGACCCCAGACCAGGCTAGTCGTCCTTCTCCTAGTGGTGAGCTCTCTAGGAGGCTGGAGGTCCCAGACCAGGCTAGTCGTCGGTCTCCTTCTCCTCCTCCTCTCCTCCCTGGTAGTGTCTGTACTCTGGCTTCAGCTCCCACGTGTTCTTGTGGGTTCCCTTCACGTTGTAGATGCCGATGTCGCGCAGAATCTCTTTCAGGTAACTCTGAATGAAGGGGGCGGGGGGAGAGAGAGAGGGGAGAGGGAGGGGAGAGACGGGAGGGAGGGAGAGGAGAGAGACGGGAGGGGCGGGGGGAGAGAGAGAGTTAAGGTGTTGTATTATATTACAGACTACTATCACACAGGAATAAGGAGCAGGAAAGAGCGTTGAGTTTCCAGTCTGGTCTTGAATTCCCTGTTTCATCTCTTATATGTACAAAAGGAAATATTGTGTAAAGTATTACATCACTAACTTGACCAGATAAACATCCACCTCAGACTGAAACATAAACCCCTACAGACGACCCCGTTCATTAGGCAGCCGTCTCCACCTCAGACTGAAACATAAACCCCAGAGACGACCCCGTTCATTAGACAGCCGTCTCCACCTCAGACTGAAACATAAACCCCTACAGACGACCCCGTTCATTAGACATCCACCTCAGACTGAAACATAAACCCCTACAGACGACCCCCGTTCATTAGGCAGCCGTCTCCACCTCAGACTGAAACATAAACCCCTACAGACGACCCCGTTCATTAGGCAGCCGTCTCCACCTCAGACTGAAACATAAACCCCTACAGACGACCCCGTTCATTAGGCAGCCGTCTCCACCTCAGACTGAAACATAAACCCCTACAGACGACCCCGTTCATTAGACATCCACCTCAGACTGAAACATAAACCCCTACAGACGACCCCGTTCATTAGGCAGCCGTCTCCACCTCAGACTGAAACATAAACCCCTACAGACGACCCCGTTCATTAGGCAGCCGTCTCCACCTCAGACTGAAAAATAAACCCCTACAGACGACCCCGTTCATTAGGCAGCCGTCTCCACCTCAGACTGAAACATAAACCCCTACAGACGACCCCGTTCATTAGACAGCCGTCTCCACCTCAGACTGAAACATAAACCCCTACGGACGACCCCGTTCATTAGGCAGCCGTCTCCACCTCAGACTGAAACATAAACCCCTACAGACGACCCCGTTCATTAGGCAGCCGTCTCCACCTCAGACTGAAACATAAACCCCTACAGACGACCCCGTTCATTAGGCAGCCGTCTCCACCTCAGACTGAAACATAAACCCCTACAGACGACCCCGTTCATTAGACAGCCGTCTCCACCTCAGACTGAAACATAAACCCCTACAGACGACCCCGTTCATTAGGCAGCCGCCTCAGACTGAAACATAAACCCCTACAGACGACCCCGTTCATTAGACAGCCGTCTCCACCTCAGACTGAAACATAAACCCCTACAGACGACCCCGTTCATTAGACAGCCGCCTCAGACTGAAACAGACGACCCCGTTCATTAGACATCCACCTCAGACTGAAACAGACGACCCCGTTCATTAGACATCCACCTCAGACTGAAACAGACGACCCCGTTCATTAGACATCCACCCCAGACTGAAACAGACGACCCCGTTCATTAGACATCCACCTCAGACTGAAACAGACGACCCCGTTCATTAGACATCCACCTCAGACTGAAACAGACGACCCCGTTCATTAGACATCCACCTCAGACTGAAACAGACGACCCCGTTCATTAGACATCCACCTCAGACTGAAACAGACGACCCCGTTCATTAGACATCCACCTCAGACTGAAACAGACGACCCCGTTCATTAGACATCCGTCTCCACGGCGGCAGATTGACGAGGCCGACCTTTTCTGAGCTGAACAAACCCAAGACGCAGCTCTCCCAACAACACATAAAACCCTCACCTAATTCTGCCACAAAACAACGACACTCTCTCATATGGGCTTTTTTAAGGTGATGTGCCTTTGATAAACAGTGGACCATTTGGTTAAAAGGCAGAGGTCCATTCCCAGCGCTCCTCTCCAGGGGGCTTTTGAAGAGACTCCTCCCACATTCAGCCCCCCAAAAATCACGTAGCAGATGTGGTAGAGAGAGGTGGTAGAGAGGAGGAGGTGGTAGAGAGGAGGAGGTGGTAGAGAGGAGGAGGTGGTAGAGAGGAGGAGGTGGTAGAGAGAGGAGGAGGTAGAGAGAGGAGGTGGTGGTAGAGAGAGGAGGTGGCCTTTTCTGTCGTCTACAGGCTGGAGATAAAAATGGATGACAATGTAACGAGACGGGACACTTTTTAAAATCCTGCATGTTTCTCTGAAAAAGAGTCCGTACCCTAAAATGGCATCAAACTAAAGAGCCCGTTACCCTAAAATGGGAACACACTAAACGAGCCCGTTACCCTAAAATGACATCACACTAAACGAGCTGTCATGTTTACAACACATCCTGAAAACAGGACGGGTTAAAGTGGACAACTGTTGTCCCAAGGAGTTTCACCCCGTTGTCATGATCAGCGTGGTCAAGTTTGTATCTGTCAATTATTTTTAACAAGCTGATTTTATAGCGAAAATAAATAACTAAAATATGTCTGCATTAATTTCCCGCCGCGTAAACACATTGTAAAATAAACTCGCGATAACTCCCGATAAAGTTGGGTAGCTGATATTCAGAGCTTACAAAAATAGACTAATTGATTTTAGGACACGGGAATCAGGACTAATAAGGCCAAAGCCAACGGCCTGTTTTACGAAACAGCGGGTCGACCACACGGATGGACATTCAGACCATTCCACTGAGGGGCGACGTGGTCGGCGACACCCCAGCAAGCACAAGATGTTGAAACCTGTCCGGACGTTGTTTTTTGGTGTTTCACAAAACGGTACATTTACCACAGATGGGCCATTCGTAACATTTTATCTCAGGAAACATCTCGGTGAGCGCGGACCGATGCTTTCAACATCTTATTTTGGGGGCAGTTCCCGGACCGGCCTTGATTATCCACAGACATTGGTTTTTGGTCCGGTCCAAATCTGAACTTTGTCCGTCCGGTCTGAACCAGCCTTGATTTGGCCCAAACATTGATGTCAATAAATTACTTCTTTTCAACTTTCATTCAGAACCAAAAAAATTAACCTGATATCAACATCTGTAAAAATAAGTATTTTCAACTTTCATTAAAAAAAAAGAAAATTAACCTGATTTCAACGTCCTGGAAAATCCGTCTTTTAAAAACGACTGAAAATACCTTTTCACCGTCCAATCAGAACCCAAATTGAACCTAACTTCAACGTCTTGCCTGTGGCGGCAGAACGGCCCTGGTTATCACTATTTAGGCAGTAAAAGGAGCCTTATACCCTACTTACAGGGCTTTGTTTCCATTACATTGAAGTACTGTGGCACAGCGCCATCTCTCCCCCCCACAGCGCCACCTCTCCCCCCCCACAGCGCCACCTCTCCCCCCCACAGCGCCACCTCTCCCCCCCACAGCGCCACCTCTCCCCCCCACAGCGCCACCCACAGCGCCACCTCTCCCCCCACAGCGCCACCTCTCCCCCCACAGCTCCTCTCTCCCCCCACAGCGCCACCTCTCCCCCCACAGCGCCCCCTCTCCCCCCACAGCGCCCCCTCTCCCCCCACAGCGCCCCTCTCCCCCCACAGCGCCACCTCTCCCCCCACAGCGCCACCTCTCCCCCCACAGCGCCACCTCTCCCCCCACAGCGCCACCTCTCCCCCCCACAGCGCCCCTCTCCCCCCACAGCGCCACCTCTCCCCCCACAGCGCCACCTCTCCCCCCACAGCTCCTCTCTTCCCCTCTCCCCCCACAGCGCCACCTCTCCCCCCACAGCGCCACCTCTCCCCCCACAGCGCCACCTCTCCCCCCACAGCGCCACCTCTCCCCCCACAGCTCCCCTCTTCCCCCACAGCGCCACCTCTCCCCCCACAGCGCCACCTCTCCCCCCACAGCGCCACCTCTCCCCCCACAGCGCCACCTCTCCCCCCACAGCTCCTCTCTTCCCCCACAGCGCCACCTCTCCCCCCACAGCGCCACCTCTCCCCCCACAGCGCCACCTCTCCCCCCACAGCTCCTCTCTTCCCCTCTCCCCCCACAGCGCCCCTCTCCCCCCACAGCGCTACCTCTCCCCCCACAGCGCCACCTCTCCCCCCACAGCTCCCCTCTTCCCCCACAGCGCCACCTCTCCCCCCACAGCGCCACCTCTCCCCCCACAGCGCCACCTCTCCCCCCACAGCTCCTCTCTTCCCCCACAGCGCCACCTCTCCCCCCACAGCGCCACCTCTCCCCCCACAGCTCCTCTCTTCCCCTCTCCCCCCACAGCGCCACCTCTCCCCCCACAGCGCCACCTCTCCCCCCACAGCTCCTCTCTTCCCCTCTCCCCCCACAGCGCCCCTCTCCCCCCACAGCTCCTCTCTTCCCCTCTCCCCCCACAGCGCCACCTCTCCCCCCACAGCGCCACCTCTCCCCCCACAGCGCCACCTCTCCCCCCACAGCTCCTCTCTTCCCCTCTCCCCCCACAGCGCCACCTCTCCCCCCACAGCGCCACCTCTCTCCCCACAGCACCACCTCTCCCCCCACAGCTCCTCTCTTCCCCTCTCCCCCCACAGCGCCACCTCTCCCCCCACAGCGCCACCTCTCCCCCCACAGCGCCACCTCTCCCCCCACAGCGCCACCTCTCCCCCCACAGCGCCACCTCTCCCCCCACAGCGCCACCTCTCCCCCCACAGCGCCACCTCTCCCCCCACAGTAATTATCCTTCCTCACCACAGGTTGTTTGGTTATGGTGTTTATAGTAGTATATAGTAGTATATAGTAGTATCTCACCACAGGTTGTTTGTGATGTTGTAATAACAGGTGTTTATAGTAGTATATAGTAGTTTATAGTAGTATATAGTAGTATATAGTAGTATATAGTAGTATCTCACCACAGGTTGTTTGGTTATGGTGTTTATAGTAGTATATAGTAGTAGCTCACCACAGGTTGTTTGGTGATGGTGTAATACCAGGTGTTTATAGTAGTGTATATAGTAGTATCTCACCACAGGTTGTTTGGTGATGGTGTATATAGTAGTATATAGTAGTATATAGTAGTATATAGTAGTTTATAGTAGTATCTCACCACAGGTTGTTTGGTGATGGTGTATATAGTAGTATATAGTAGTATATAGTAGTATATAGTAGTTTATAGTAGTATCTCACCACAGGTTGTTTGGTTATGGTGTATATAGTAGTATATAGTAGTATATAGTAGTTTATAGTAGTATATAGTAGTATATAGTAGTTTATAGTAGTATATAGTAGTTTATAGTAGTATATAGTAGTTTATAGTAGTATCTCACCACAGGTTGTTTGGTGATGGTGTATATAGTAGTATATAGTAGTATATAGTAGTATATAGTAGTTTATAGTAGTATCTCACCACAGGTTGTTTGGTGATGGTGTATATAGTAGTATATAGTAGTATATAGTAGTATATAGTAGTTTATAGTAGTATCTCACCACAGGTTGTTTGGTGATGGTGTATATAGTAGTATATAGTAGTTTATAGTAGTATATAGTAGTATATAGTAGTATCTCACCACAGGTTGTTTGGTGATGTTGTAATAACAGGTGTTTATAGTAGTATATAGTAGTATATAGTAGTATCTCACCACAGGTTGTTTGGTGATGGTGTATATAGTAGTATATAGTAGTATATAGTAGTATATAGTAGTATATAGTAGTTTATAGTAGTATATAGTAGTATCTCACCACAGGTTGTTTGTGATGTTGTAATAACAGGTGTTTATAGTACTTTATAGTAGTATATAGTAGTATCTCACCACAGGTTGTTTGGTTATGGTGTTTATAGTAGTTTATAGTAGTATATAGTAGTATCTCACCACAGGTTGTTTGTGATGTTGTAATAACAGGTGTTTATAGTAGTATATAGTAGTTTATAGTAGTATATAGTAGTATCTCACCACAGGTTGTTTGGTGATGGTGTTTATAGTAGTATATAGTAGTATATAGTAGTTTATAGTAGTATATAGTAGTATCTCACCACAGGTTGTTTGGTGATGTTGTAATACCAGGTGTTTATAGTAGTATATAGTAGTATATAGTAGTATCTCACCACAGGTTGTTTGGTGATGTTGTAATACCAGGTGTTTATAGTAGTATATAGTAGTATCTCACCACAGGTTGTTTGGTGATGTTGTAATACCAGGTGTATATAGTAGTATATAGTAGTATATAGTAGTATCTCACCACAGGTTGTTTGGTGATGTTGTAATACCAGGTGTATATAGTAGTATATAGTAGTATATAGTAGTATCTCACCACAGGTTGTTTGGTGATGTCGACCAGGTCCTTGATGTTGTAATATTGATGCTTCTCAAAAGCTGAGAACAACATGTCCAACACCTGCTGTTTGTCGACCCTGGCTCTTTTACCTTCCTCCTTCTTCTTCCTGTCGTACTCCAGCTGGACGGACACACACACACACACACACTGTATTAGTCCAGCTCAAGGGAGGGAGGGAGGAAATGTCTGGCTGCTGTTGTTGTTGTTGGGGCCTAAAATGTGTACAGACAGTGCACATCGTCGTGCAGGCAGCCGAGGCTCCTTACGTTGTAGGAATGGTTGGCCACTGGTTTGTAGTTGGTGGTAACAGCCTTCTCTAGTTGCTGAGACAATCTCACTGGCTTGGATAACTCTTCTATCTGCAGTCTGGAGACACGAGACAGCAGTGAGTGTCGGGGGGAGAGAGAGAGACAGAGAGAGACACAGAGAGAGAGAGAGACACAGAGAGAGAGACAGAAAGAGAGAGACACGGAGAGAGAGAGAGACAGAGACACAGAGAGAGAGACACAGAGAGAGACAGAGAGAGACAGAGACACAGAGAGACAGAGACACAGAGAGAGAGAGACACACAGAGAGAGAGACACAGAGACACAAGAGAGACACAGAGACAGACAGAGACACAGAGAGAGAGACACAGAGAGAGAGAGAGAGAGACACAGAGAGACAGAGAGACAGAGAGAGAGACACAGAGAGAGAGACACACAGAGAAAGAGAGTGTGAGTGTGTAGGTACGTACCTCTTGAGTTTCATGTAGTTCTCGCTGACAGCAGGTCTACACTCTGCTCTCTGCACCACCAGGCCCTCCAGGGAGATTCTCTCTGTTAGAAAGGAGAACCGGTGACGTCTCTCTGTTAGAAAGGAGTACCGGTGACGTCTCTCTGTGTGTGTTGACTCACTCTCTCACGTGGCAACATCATTTCATCTGTTTTAATGTGATATTCCTCAGTGAGAGACATCCACAGTGGCAGTACGACGCCACACAGCCAGGAGAGAGACCAACTGATCACTAGGGTCGTCTAACAGGAGGAGAGAGACCAACTGATCACTAGGGTCGTCTAACTGATCACTAGGGTCGTCCAACTGACCACTAGGGTCGTCTAACAGGAGAAGAGACCAACTGATCACTAGGGTCGTCTAACAGGAGAAGAGAGACCAACTGATCACTAGGGTCGTCTAACTGATCACTAGGTTCGTCTAACAGGAAGAGAGACCAACTGATCACTAGGGTCGTCTAACTGATCACTAGGGTCGTCTAACAGGAAGAGAGACCAACTGATCACTAGGGTCGTCTAAGTGATCACTAGGGTCGTCTAACAGGAGAAGAGAGACCAACTGATCACTAGGGTCGTCTAACTGGAGGAGAGAGACCAACTGATCACTAGGGTCGTCTAACGGCAGAAGAGAGACCAACTGATCACTAGGGTCGTCTAACTGGAGGAGAGAGACCAACTGATCACTAGGGTCGTCTAACTGATCACTAGGGTCGTCTAACAGGAGAAGAGAGACCAACTGATCACTAGGGCCGTCTAACAGGAGAAGAGAGACCAACTGATCACTAGGGTCGTCTAACAGGAGAAGAGAGACCAACTGATCACTAGGGTCGTCTAACAGGAGAAGAGAGACCAACTGATCACTAGGGTCGTCTAACAGGAGAAGAGAGACCAACTGATCACTAGGGTCGTCTAACAGCAGAAGAGAGACCAATTGATCACTAGGGTCGTCTAATTGGAGAGAGACCAACTGATCACTAGGGTCGTCTAACAGGAGAAGAGAGACCAACTGATCACTAGGGTCGTCTAACAGGAGAAGAGAGACCAACTGATCACTAGGGTCGTCTAACAGGAGAAGAGAGACCAACTGATCACTAGGGTCGTCTAACAGGAGAAGAGAGACCAACTGATCACTAGGGTCGTCTAACAGGAGAAGAGAGACCAACTGATCACTAGGGTCGTCTAACAGGAGAAGAGAGACCAACTGATCACTAGGGTCGTCTAACAGGAGAAGAGAGACCAACTGATCACTAGGGTCGTCTAACAGGAGAAGAGAGACCAACTGATCACTAGGGTCGTCTAACAGGAGAAGAGAGACCAACTGATCACTAGGGTCGTCTAACAGGAGAAAAGAGACCAACTGATCACTAGGGTCGTCTAACAGGAGAAGAGAGACCAACTGATCACTAGGGTCATCTAATAGAAGAACAACATTCTCCACCAGACAGAGGCCGAACCTCCAGCTTCCTGCCCAGGCTCTACACCTCACTAACCTCCACCAGACAGAGGCCGAACCTCCAGCCTCCTGCCCAGGCTCTACACCTCACCAACCTCCACCAGACAGAGGCCCAACCTCCACCAGACAGAGGCCCAACCTCCACCAGACAGAGGCTCAACCTCCACCAGACAGAGGCCCAACCTCCACCAGACAGAGGCCCAACCTCCACCAGACAGAGGCCTAACCTCCAGCCTCATGCCCAGGCTCCACACCTCTCAGTTGGGAAGAGACTGAGGGGACTCACCTGGGCCTGACCCCGCCCCCGAAACTGAGGTGCTGCCATCAGATCTCTCTTCTGACTGGCCTACAGGGAGGGAGGGAGGGAGGGGGAAAGGGAGGAGAGGGTGGTCCAATAAGAAATAACACCAGGGTTTAGAATAGCAGCTTTCTGGCGAAGAGGCAGTAACCACGGAGATGAACTGCTCGGCAACAACGGCTGGTCTTCAACGCCTTGCAGAACAACACATCTGACGGTGGCCAGACTTCACACTCAAACCAGGAAGTATCTCAAAACAGAACTTTATATACTGTCTACAACTCACACACAAGGATAAACCATGATCTTCACACTCACACACAAGGATAAACCATGAGCTTCACACTGACACCCTCAAGGGAGGGAGAGGAGAACGTGCACATTAGAAGAGGCATAAAGATCATTGCACAAATCATGACGTCTCAAACCAAGCACTCCACACCAGATCAATACCATCATATTGATTGGTTTGTTTATGTTATTAACAAGCTCCAGATATCATTCCAGTAGCAGATCACATCCAAACTACGGAGCTGATTGGTTCACAGCGGTTCTGATCCGATCTGAGCGACAGCCAGCGGAGTTACTGAGACAAGCAGAGGGCCTCCATCTGTTCTGCTGTGGCAACATGCAGCCCACAACAAAGACAGAGAGATGGAGAGAGACGGGAAGGGGCGGAGAGAGACGGGAAGGGGCAGAGAGAGACGGGAAGGGGCAGAGAGAGACGGGAAGGGAAGGGGCAGAGAGAGAGAGAGAGACAGGAAGGGGCAGAGAGAGAGAGAGAGAGACGGGAAGGGGCAGAGAGAGAGAGAGAGACGGGAAGGGGCAGAGAGAGAGACGGGAAGGGGCAGAGAGAGAGACGGGAAGGGGCAGAGAGAGAGAGAGAGACAGGAAGGGGCAGAGAGAGAGAGAGACGGGAAGGGGCAGAGAGAGACGGGAAGGGGCAGAGAGAGACGGGAAGAGAGAGACGGGAAGAGAGAGACGGGAAGAGAGAGACGGGAAGAGAGAGACGGGAAGGGAGAGACGGGAAGGGAGAGACGGGAAGGGAGAGAGAGAGAGACGGGAAGGGGCAGAGAGAGAGACGGGAAGAGAGAGAGAGACGGGAAGGGGAAGAGAGAGAGAGACGGGAAGGGGCAGAGTGAGAGAGAGACGGGAAGGGGCAAAGGGAGAGAGAGACGGGAAGGGGCAGAGGGAGAGATGGGAAGGGGCAGAGGGAGAGATGGGAAGGGGCAGAGAGAGACAGAGACAGGAAGGGGCAGAGAGAGACAGAGACAGGAAGGGGCAGAGAGAGAGAAGAAGAGAGAGGCACACACCTTTGAGGCAGAGGGATACACAGTACTACTTACCCTGAGGCGGACGGATACACACAGACACACAGTACTACTTACCCTGAGGCGGAGTGATACACACAGACACGCAGTTCTACTTACCCTTAGATGACTCTAATGGGTGAAAGATCAGCTATGGTCACAAACCATGCTCATTTGCAGTCGGGAAAACACAAGGCATTTTGACAGTCAATATTATCTGACTACACATTCAAATAGAGGTTATGACTCAAACAACATGGCCTCCAGGTTTCATGGTTACTCAAACAGCACCTTACCCCCACACACTTAGCTAGCTAGCACACAGCTCCAGGGTGCACCAAAATTGAGCAACATTTCTTGATCATCATGTTTACAGCTGGTGGTAACTGTTCCTTACCTGACTGGGTCTCAGTGAACACGGCCAGGGTCTGTCCTCCTACAGTCTGCATGGTGAACGGGTGGTCCCTGGGGGCCTGCACTCCCGACGGCTTGTCCCCGAGGCTGTCAATCATGGTCAGGTCTTCGTTCAGAGTGAATTCCACCTGGTGCACAACAAGTGTAAGTTATGTCAGTTTAGGACCAGGACAACTGCTGGCTGAGTTGGGATCAATATTCCATTGGAATGCAATTCATCTGTGTCTGTAACCATAGTTACTAGTATTACCTCTGCCTTCCCTTGATTCCTAAAGCAAAAGATAAAGAAAACAACTGATTAGCTAAATCCCCTTAGCTAGCTACTTCTCTTTAGCCAGCAGAGAAAGTAAACAACGATGGTGATTACCAACAAACAATAACACACGAGACAATTCTACATACTTCCCGATCCGGAGTTTCCCCACCTCTCCCCTGCCTGATGCTTTGGCCCATTGCTGGGACAGGTATTTGGGCACCTGTGGGCAAAGACACTGGTTGTTAGTTAGCTAGCTAACGTGTGCAGTGTGATGATAATGATAGTTACTGTAGTCTACTTCAATAGATGGCTAGTCTCGTCCTCATCCATCCGCGCTGCCACTAGCTAGCTACTAGTGTTAGCCGCTAGCTAGCTACTACTGCTAGCCGTTAGCTAGCTACTAGTGTTAGCCGTGCTAGCTACTAGTGTTAGCCGTTAGCTACTAGTGTTAGCCTACATTTCCAACGTACCTTTACCAGCCACACGCCCGTGTTCTGTTTAGCACCAGTTAAATCCACTTCGCCTTTCTCTGACATGTTTAAAACGTTGTTTAAAATCACCTCTTACACGGCTAGCTAACGTTAACTAAACAACACACAGTCCGGTAAACTGAACGAACCATAACTACGGAGGCGCAAGAGAGACAGAAAGGACGCGCGAAACCAGAAATACTAGAACTCGAAGTTCAGTGGTCAATTATTATTTTTTACTAGGGTGTAGGCCGATTCTAAGGGCCTGTGACTGACAGGGGCCCTAAAAATATATTAAAACATTAGGTTAATTAGTTTTTTTTTTTAAATCAATATTAAATGATTAACCTATCATCATTAATATAATATTTTATTTACAATGTAAATGAAATGAATTGTGCGTGAGGAGTGCCGGTGTGAGCATCATGTCTCAACTTCCTGAAGAAAAATCTGGCTTCCAAAAACTAAAAGAAAGAAAATAAAGAAAAAAAAATTCACAAAGGAAGGAAGAAGGCCCTGTCTCCCCATCCCCCTGAACCAGCCCTGTCTCCCCATCCCCCTGAACCAGCCCTGTCTCCCCATCCCCCTGAACCAGCCCTGTCTCCCCATCCCCCTGAACCAGCCCTGTCTCCCCATCCCCCTGAACCAGCCCTGTCTCCCCATCCCCCTGAACCAGCCCTGTCTCCCCATCCCCCTGAACCAGCCCTGTCTCCCCATCCCCCTGAACCAGCCCTGTCTCCCCCTCCCCCCGAACCAGCCCTGTCTCCCCATCCCCCTGAACCAGCCCTGTCCCCCCATCCCCCTGAACCAGCCCTGTCTCCCCATCCCCCTGAACAAGCCCTGTCTCCCTATCCCCCCGAACCAGCCCTGTCTCCCCATCCCCCTGAACCAGCCCTGTCTCCCCATCCCCCTGAACAAGCCCTGTCTCCCCATCCCCCTGAACCAGCCCTGTCTCCCCATCCCCCTGAACCAGCCCTGTCTCCCCATCCCCCTGAACCAGCCCTGTCTCCCCATCCCCCTGAACCAGCCCTGTCTCCCCATCCCCCTGAACCAGCCCTGTCTCCCCATCCCCCTGAACCAGCCCTGTCTCCCCATCCCCCTGAACCAGCCCTGTCTCCCCATCCCCCTGAACCAGCCCAGTCTCCCCATCCCCCTGAACCAGCCCTGTCTCCCTATCCCCCCGAACCAGCCCTGTCTCCCCATCCCCCTGAACCAGCCCTGTCTCCCTATCCCCCCGAACCAGCCCTGTCTCCCCATCCCCCTGAACCAGCCCTGTCTCCCTATCCCCCCGAACCAGCCCTGTCTCCCCATCCCCCTGAACAAGCCCTGTCTCCCCATCCCCCTGAACCAGCCCTGTCTCCCCATCCCCCTGAACCAGCCCTGTCTCCCCATCCCCCTGAACCAGCCCTGTCTCCCCATCCCCCTGAACCAGCCCTGTCTCCCTATCCCCCCGAACCAGCCCTGTCTCCCCATCCCCCTGAACCAGCCCTGTCTCCCTATCCCCCCGAACCAGCCCTGTCTCCCCATCCCCCTGAACCAGCCCTGTCTCCCCATCCCCCTGAACCAGCCCTGTCTCCCCATCCCCCTGAACCAGCCCTGTCTCCCCATCCCCCTGAACCAGCCCTGTCTCCCCATCCCCCTGAACCAGCCCTGTCTCCCCATCCCCCCTGAACCAGCCCAGCAAAGTCTGTCCTGGGGCCCAATGTGATATCATTTCATGGGGCCCAATGTGATATCTTTCCATGGGGCCCAATGTGATATCATTCCATGGGGCCCAATGTGATATATTTCCATGGGGCCCAATGTGATATCATTCCATGGGGCCCAATGTGATATCTTTCCATGGGGCCCAATGTGATATCTTTCCATGGGGCCCAATGTGATATCATTCCATGGGGCCCAATGTGATATATTTCCATGGGGCCCAATGTGATATCATTCCATGGGGCCCAATGGGATATCTTTCCATGGGGCCCAATGTGATATCATTCCATGGGGCCCAATGTGATATCTTTCCATGGGGCCCAATGTGATATCTTTCCATGGGGCCCAATGTGATATCTTTCCATGGGGCCCAATGTGATAAAAAAACATTGTCTACATGAAAAATCTTGACAATTAAAAATGGGGTAGCACCATATAAAGGGGTAGCACCATATAAAGGGGTAGCACCATATAAAGGGGCAGCACCATATAAAGGGGCAGCACCATATAAAGGGACAGGGCAGCACCATATAAAGGGGCAGCACCATATAAAGGGGCAGCACCATATAAAGGGACAGCACCATATAAAGGGACAGGGCAGCACCATATAAAGGGGCAGCACCATATAAAGGGACAGGGCAGCACCATATAAAGGGGCAGCACCATATAAAGGGACAGGGCAGCACCATATAAAGGGGCAGCACCATATAAAGGGGCAGGGCAGCACCATATAAAGGGGCAGCACCATATAAAGGGGCAGGGCAGCACCATATAAAGGGGCAGGGCAGCACCATATAAAGGGGCAGCACCATATAAAGGGGCAGCACCATATAAAGGGACAGGGCAGCACCATATAAAGGGACAGAACCATATAAAGGGGCAGCACCATATAAAGGGGCAGCACCATATAAAGGGACAGCACCATATAAAGGGGCAGCACCATATAAAGGGGCAGGGCAGCACCATATAAAGGGGCAGCACCATATAAAGGGACAGGACAGCACCATATAAAGGGACAGCACCATATAAAGGGACAGCACCATATAAATGGGCAGGGCAGCACCATATAAAGGGGCAGCACCATATAAAGGGGCAGCACCATATAAAGGGGCAGCACCATATAAAGGGGCAGGGCAGCACCATATAAAGGGGCAGCACCATATAAAGGGACAGGACAGCACCATATAAAGGGGCAGCACCATATAAATGGGCAGGGTAGCACCATATAAAGGGGCAGCACCATATAAAGGGACAGCACCATATAAAGGGGCAGCACCATATAAAGGGGTAGCACCATATAAAGGGGTAGCACCATATAAAGGGGCAGCACCATATAAAGGGACAGGGCAGCACCATATAAAGGGGTAGCACCATATAAAGGGGCAGCACCATATAAAGGGGCAGCACCATATCAAGGGGTAGCACCATATAAAGGGACAGGGCAGCACCATATAAAGGGGCAGCACCATATAAAGGATAGCACCATATAAAGGGGTAGCACCATATAAAGGGGTAGCACCATATAAAGGGGTAGCACCATATAAAGGGGTAGCACCATATAAAGGGGTAGCACCATATAAAGGGGTAGCACCATATAAAGGGGCAGCACCATATAAAGGGGTAGCACCATATAAAGGGACAGGGCAGCGCCATATAAAGGGGCAGCACCATATAAAGGGGCAGCACCATATAAAGGGACAGGGCAGCGCCATATAAAGGGGCAGCACCATATAAAGGGGCAGCACCATATAAAGGGGCAGCACCATATAAAGGGGCAGCACCATATAAAGGGGCAGCACCATATAAAGGGACAGCACCATATAAAGGGGCAGCACCATATAAAGGGACAGGGCAGCACCATATAAAGGGGCAGCACCATATAAAGGGGCAGCACCATATAAAGGGGCAGCACCATATAAAGGGACAGGGCAGCACCATATAAAGGGGCAGCACCATATAAAGGGGCAGCACCATATAAAGGGGCAGCACCATATAAAGGGGCAACACCATATAAAGGGGCAGGGCAGCACCATATAAAGGGGCAGGGCAGCACCATATAAAGGGGCAACACCATATAAAGGGACAGGGCAGCACCATATAAAGGGGGCAGCACCATATAAAGGGGCAGCACCATATAAAGGGGTAGCACCATATAAAGGGGGTAGCACCATATAAAGGGGCAGCACCATATAAAGGGGCAGCACCATATAAAGGGGTAGCACCATATAAAGGGGGTAGCACCATATAAAGGGGCAGCACCACATAAAGGGGCAGCACCACATAAAGGGGCAGGGCAGCACCATATAAAGGGGCAGCACCATATAAAGGGGCAGCACCATATAAAGGGGCAGGGCAGCACCATATAAAGGGGCAGCACCATATAAAGGGGCAGCACCATATAAAGGGGCAGCACCATATAAAGGGGCAGGGCAGCACCATATAAAGGGGCAGCACCATATAAAGGGACAGGACAGCACCATATAAAGGGGCAGCACCATATAAATGGGCAGGGTAGCACCATATAAAGGGGCAGCACCATGTAAAGGGACAGCACCATATAAAGGGGCAGCACCATATAAAGGGGTAGCACCATATAAAGGGGTAGCACCATATAAAGGGGCAGCACCATATAAAGGGACAGGGCAGCACCATATAAAGGGGTAGCACCATATAAAGGGGCAGCACCATATAAAGGGGCAGCACCATATCAAGGGGTAGCACCATATAAAGGGACAGGGCAGCACCATATAAAGGGGCAGCACCATATAAAGGATAGCACCATATAAAGGGGTAGCACCATATAAAGGGGTAGCACCATATAAAGGGGTAGCACCATATAAAGGGGTAGCACCATATAAAGGGGTAGCACCATATAAAGGGGCAGCACCATATAAAGGGGTAGCACCATATAAAGGGACAGGGCAGCGCCATATAAAGGGGCAGCACCATATAAAGGGGCAGCACCATATAAAGGGACAGGGCAGCGCCATATAAAGGGGCAGCACCATATAAAGGGGCAGCACCATATAAAGGGGCAGCACCATATAAAGGGACAGGGCAGCACCATATAAAGGGGCAGCACCATATAAAGGGGCAGCACCATATAAAGGGACAGGGCAGCACCATATAAAGGGGCAGCACCATATAAAGGGGCAGCACCATATAAAGGGGCAGCACCATATAAAGGGACAGCACCATATAAAGGGGCAGCACCATATAAAGGGACAGGGCAGCACCATATAAAGGGACAGCACCATATAAAGGGGCAGGGCAGCACCATATAAAGGGGCAGCACCATATAAAGGGGCAGCACCATATAAAGGGACAGGGCAGCACCATATAAAGGGGCAGCACCATATAAAGGGGCAGCACCATATAAAGGGGCAGCACCATATAAAGGGGCAGCACCATATAAAGGGGCAGGGCAGCACCATATAAAGGGGCAGGGCAGCACCATATAAAGGGGCAGCACCATATAAAGGGACAGGACAGCACCATATAAAGGGACAGCACCATATAAAGGGGCAGCACCATATAAAGGGACAGGGCAGCACCATATAAAGGGGCAACACCATATAAAGGGACAGGGCAGCACCATATAAAGGGGGCAGCACCATATAAAGGGGCAGCACCATATAAAGGGGTAGCACCATATAAAGGGGGTAGCACCATATAAAGGGGCAGCACCATATAAAGGGGCAGCACCATATAAAAGGGTAGCACCATATAAAGGGGGTAGCACCATATAAAGGGGCAGCACCACATAAAGGGGCAGCACCACATAAAGGGGCAGCACCATATAAAGGGGCAGCACCATATAAAGGGACAGGGCAGCACCATATAAAGGGGGCAGCACCATATAAAGGGGCAGCACCATGTAAAGGGGCAGCACCATATAAAGGGGCAGCACCATATAAAGGGGCAGCACCATATAAAGGGACAGCACCATATGAAGGGGCAGCACCATATAAAGGGACAGCACCATATAAAGGGACAGCACCATATAAAGGGGCAGCACCATATAAAGGGGAAGCACCATGTAAAGGGGCAGCGCCATATAAAGGGGCAGCACCATATAAAGGGGCAGCACCATATAAAGGGGGCAGCACCATATAAAGGGACAGGGCAGCACCATATAAAGGGGCAGCACCATATAAAGGGGCAGCACCATATAAAGGGGCAGCACCATATAAAGGGGTAGCACCATATAAAGGGGGTAGCACCATATAAAGGGGCAGCACCACATAAAGGGGCAGGGTAGCACCATATAAAGGGGCAGCGCCATATAAAGGGGCAGCACCATATAAAGGGGCAGCACCATATAAAGGGGCAGCACCATATAAAGGGACAGGACAGCACCATATAAAGGGACAGCACCACATAAAGGGGCAGCACCATATAAAGGGACAGGGCAGCACCATATAAAGGGGCAACACCATATAAAGGGACAGGGGAGCACCATATAAAGGGGGCAGCACCATATAAAGGGGCAGCACCATATAAAGGGGCAGCACCATATAAAGGGGCAGCACCATATAAAGGGGCAGCACCATATAAAGGGGTAGCACCATATAAAGGGGGTAGCACCATATAAAGGGGCAGCACCACATAAAGGGGCAGCACCACATAAAGGGGCAGCACCATATAAAGGGGCAGCACCATATAAAGGGGTAGCACCATATAAAGGGGGTAGAACCATATAAAGGGGCAGCACCATATAAAGGGGCAGCACCATATAAAGGGGTAGCACCATATAAAGGGGGTAGCACCATATAAAGGGGCAGGGCAGCACCATATAAAGGGGCAGCACCATATAAAGGGGCAGCACCATATAAAGGGGCAGGGCAGCACCATATAAAGGGGTAGCACCACATAAAGGGGCAGCACCATATAAAGGGGCAGCACCATATAAAGGGGCAGCACCATATAAAGGGGTAGCACCATATAAAGGGGGTAGCACCATATAAAGGGACAGGGCAGCACCATATAAAGGGGCAGCACCATATAAAGGGGCAGCACCATATAAAGGGGCAGCACCATATAAAGGGGCAGGGCAGCACCATATAAAGGGGTAGCACCACATAAAGGGGCAGCACCATATAAAGGGGCAGGGCAGCACCATATAAAGGGCAGCACCACATAAAGGGGCAGCACCACATAAAGGGGCAGCACCATATAAAGGGGCAGCACCATATAAAGGGGCAGCACCATAGAAAGGGGCAGCACCATATAAAGGGGTAGCACCATATAAAGGGGTAGCACCATATAAAGGGGTAGCACCATATAAAGGGGCAGCACCATATAAAGGGGCAGCACCATATAAAGGGGCAGCACCACATAAAGGGGTAGCACCACATAAAGGGGTAGCACCATATAAAGGGGCAGCACCATATAAAGGGGCAGCACCATATAAAGGGGCAGGGCAGCACCATATAAAGGGGCAGCACCATATAAAGGGGCAGCACCATATAAAGGGGCAGCACCATATAAAGGGGCAGCACCAT
Organism: Oncorhynchus mykiss; assembly: GCF_057628025.1. NCBI lineage: Eukaryota > Metazoa > Chordata > Actinopteri > Salmoniformes > Salmonidae > Oncorhynchus > Oncorhynchus mykiss. The sequence goes on along the minus strand of NC_143039.1, from coordinate 7,240,052 downwards.
ATAAAGGGGCAGGGCAGCACCATATAAAGGAGCAGCACCATATAAAGGGGCAGCACCATATAAAGGGGCAGCACCATATAAAGGGACAGCACCATATAAAGGGGCAGCACCATATAAAGGGGTAGCACCATATAAAGGGGCAGGGCAGCACCATATAAAGGGGCAGTACCATATAAAGGGACAGCACCATATAAAGGGGCAGGGCAGCACCATATAAAGGGGCAGCACCATATAAAGTGGCAGCACCATATAAAGGGGTAGCACCATATAAAGGGGCAGCACCATATAAAGGGGCAGCACCATATAAAGGGGCAGCACCAGCCTACTTGGCCTTCAGAGAACTGGTGCAGTGACAAAACCTCTGAGGGATCAGACCCTTTTTCTCCCCAATTTTCGCCTAAAATGACTCGTACCCAAATCTAACTGCCAGTAGCTCAGGCCCTAAAATGACTCGTACCCAAATCTAACTGCCTGTAGCTCAGGCCCTGAAACAAGGATATGCATATTCTTGGTACCATTTGAAAGGAAACACTTTGAAGTTTGTGGAGATGTGAATGTCAATTTGTGGAGTTTTGACCAGTTAGTAGACCAATAAGAAAGAGAGTTCCAAACCTCTCTGCCAATGACAGATCGTTTTCCCCTCCCCACTCAGACCCTTCCCCACTCAGACCCCTCCCTACTCAGACCCCTCCCTACTCAGACCCCTCCCTACTCAGACCCCTCCTTACTCAGACCCCTCCCCACTCAGACCCCTCCCCACTCAGACCCCTCCCCACTCAGACCCCTCCCCACTCAGAACCCTCCCCACTCAGACCCCTCCCCACTCAGACCCCTCCCCACTCAGACCCCTCCCCACTCAGACCCCTCCCTACTCAGACCCCTCCCTACTCAGACCCCTCCCCACTCAGACCCCTCCCTACTCAGACCCCTCCCTACTCAGACCCCTCCCTACTCAGACCCCTCCCCACTCAGACCCCTCCTTACTCAGACCCCTCCCCACTCAGACCCCTCCCCACTCAGACCCCTCCCCACTCAGAACCCTCCCCACTCAGACCCCTCCCTACTCAGACCCCTCCCCACTCAGACCCCTCCCCACTCAGACCCCTCCCCACTCAGACCCCTCCCTACTCAGACCCCTCCCTACTCAGACCCCTCCCCACTCAGACCCCTCCCTACTCAGACCCCTCCCCACTCAGACCCCTCCCCACTCAGACCCCTCCCCACTCAGACCCATCCCCACCCCTCCCTACTCAGACCCCTCCCCACTCAGACCCCTCCCCACTCAGACCCCTCCCCACTCAGACCCCTCCCCACTCAGACGCCTCCCCACTCAGACCCCTCCCTACTCAGACCCCTCCCCACTCAGACCCCTCCCCACTCAGACCCCTCCCAGACAGTCCTAGCAAAATTCTTGCATAAAAAAAATGACTCTTCGCTAAGAACCTATTTTTGCTCATTTATTTTGTTGCGTTTTAATTGAAAACAAATCACAGTAATGTCCTTAACTGTTCCCCAGAAATGATTTGTTATTAAGATGAAAAAAAAAACAGCTGCGTATTGGACCTTTAAAATAACTAAAAGAATGAGGGAGGTCCCGTGTGGCTCAGTTGGTTATAGAGCATTGGAGCTTTCAACGCCAGGGTTGTGGGTTCGATTCCCACGGGGGAAACCAGTATGTGAGAAATAATAAGTAAGAACACGTATGGACTACGTCGCTCTGGATAAGAGTGACGACTAAAATGTAACTATCAAACTGATATTCACACTTTTATCAAAAAACACATACAAGTTATAAGTTTACGACCTGTTCTGCTCGGATCACATTCAGTACAATGTGTTCTGATCATCTGAGTAGTTGGACTGCAATAAACAGTCAACCTGGAACGTTCCCGTCACTCATTGACTGGCTCAGGTGACCAAAAAAATGCCCAATCCATTAGCTACTGTGTGTGTGTGGATCGTCTCAGAGGAACATTTTCTCCTTGCTGTGTCCGAAGCGTGTGTTGAGCTCCTGGGACTTCTTCAACAGACGTTGTTTCTGAGCCTCGTCAAACTTGTTGACTTGCAAGTCCTGGTCCCTGTCAAACGCTCGTCTCTCCACCGGCTTGGCTCCCTCGTCCAGTTTCCTCTTCTTCATCTGCTTCTCGTGGAGACTGATCAGAGACTCGCCACGCTTGGTTTCCTAACAGAGAGGAGAGAGAAAGACAAAGTCATTTTGACAACTAATGGTCAGTAGACATCTCGGTCTAGTCTCCGGGTCAGTAGACATCTCGGTCTAGTCTCCGGGTCAGTAGACATCTCGGTCTAGTCTCCGGGTCAGTAGACATCTTGGTCTAGTCTCCGGGTCAGTAGACATCTTGTCTCCAGGTCAGTAGACATCTTGTCTCCAGGTCAGTAGACATCTTGTCTCCAGGTCAGTAGACATCTTGTCTCCAGGTCAGTAGACATCTTGTCTCCAGGTCAGTAGACATCTTGGTCTAGTCTCCTAGTTGTAAATGCCAAACTGAGATCTTCATACAGGTCAGTAGACATCTTGGTCTAGTCTCCAGGTCAGTAGACATCTTGGTCTAGTCTCCTAGTTGTAAATGCCATAGTGAGATCTTCGTACAGGTCAGTAGACATCTTGGTCTAGTCTCCTAGTTGTAAATGCCATAGTGAGATCTTCGTACAGGTCAGTAGACATCTTGGTCTAGTCTCCTAGTTGTAAATGCCATAGGGAGATCTTCGTACAGGTCAGTAGACATCTTGGTCTAGTCTCCAGGTCAGTAGACATCTTGTCTCCAGGTCAGTAGACATCATGTCTCCAGGTCAGTAGACATCTTGGTCTAGTATCCGGGTCAGTAGACATCTTGTCTCCAGGTCAGTAGACATCTTGGTCTAGTCTCCTAGTTGTAAATGCCATAGTGAGATCTTCGTACAGGTCAGTAGACATCTTGGTCTAGTCTCCAGGTCAGTAGACATCTTGGTCTAGTCTCCTAGTTGTAAATGCCATAGTGAGATCTTCGTACAGGTCAGTAGACATCTTGGTCTAGTCTCCAGGTCAGTAGACATCTAGGTCTAGTCTCCTGGTTGTAAATGCCATAGGGAGATCTTCGTACAGGTCAGTAGACATCTTGGTCTAGTCTCCAGGTCAGTAGACATCTTGGTCTAGTCTCCAGGTCAGTAGACATCTTGGTCTAGTCTCCTAGTTGTAAATGCCATAGGGAGATATTCGTACAGGTCAGTAGACATCTTGGTCTAGTCTCCTGGTTGTAAATGCCATAGGGAGATATTCGTACAGGTCAGTAGACATCTTGGTCTAGTCTCCTAGTTGTAAATGCCATAGGGAGATATTCGTACAGGTCAGTAGACATCTTGGTCTAGTCTCCTAGTTGTAAATGCCATAGTTAGATCTTTGTACAGGTCAGTAGACATCTTGGTCTAGTCTCTAGTTGTAAATGCCATAGTGAGATATTCGTACAGGTCAGTAGACATCTTGGTCTAGTCTCCAGGTCAGTAGACATCTTGGTCTAGTCTCCTAGTTGTAAATGCCATAGGGAGATATTCGTACAGGTCAGTAGACATCTTGGTCTAGTCTCCTAGTTGTAAATGCCATTGTGAGATCTTCGTACAGGTCAGTAGACATCTTGGTCTAGTCTCCGGGTCAGTAGACATCTTGGTCTAGTCTCCTAGTTGTAAATGCTATAGGGAGATCTTCGTACAGGTCAGTAGACATCTTGGTCTAGTCTCCTAGTTGTAAATGCCATAGGGAGATCTTCGTACAGGTCAGTAGACATCTTGGTCTAGTCTCCAGGTCAGTAGACATCTTGGTCTAGTCTCCTAGTTGTAAATGCCATAGTGAGATCTTCGTACAGGTCAGTAGACATCTTGGTCTAGTCTCCAGGTCAGTAGATATCTTGGTCTAGTCTCCTGGTTGTAAATGCCATAGGGAGATCTTCGTACAGGTCAGTAGACATCTTTGTCTAGTCTCCAGGTCAGTAGACATCTTGGTCTAGTCTCCGGGTCAGTAGACATCTTGGTCTAGTCTCCTAGTTGTAAATGCCATAGGGAGATCTTCGTACAGATCATGTAGTTGTTGAGCAGACAAAGAGGCTCGACTACTTACGTTGTATTTGGACACTTTCTCGGCCATCTGTAACTCTTTGTGAGACAGTTGAGGGACCGGTTCTGTTTCTTCACTCTCCTTTCCCTCCAGTCGTTCCTGTTGAGAGACAGACAGAGAGACAGACAGAGAGAGAGACACAGACAGAGACAGAGAGAGAGACAGAGAGACACAGACAGAGAGACAGACAGACAGAGAGACACAGACAGAGAGAGACTCAGAGACAGACAGACAGAGAGAGACACAGACAGAGAGACAGAGACAGACAGACAGACAGAGAGAGAGACAGACAGACAGAGAGAGACACAGACAGACAGAGACACAGACAGACAGACAGAGAGACACACACACACACACACACACACACACACACACACACACACACACACACACACACACACACACACACACACACACACACAGAGAGACAGACAGAGAGAGAGAGACAGACAGAGAGACACAGAGAGAGACACACAGAGATAGACAATTATAAAGTCAGTACAATAGCGTGAAATCCCAACAGAAATGTGTCGACTGTTCAGAACCAGTGTTTCCTACCCTGAGTTTGCGTTCTCGGTCAGCAGGGGTGTCGGTCCAGAGGGATCGGTCCTTGCTCTCCGGTCCAGCCCTCTTCTTGAAGGTTCTGGCCCCCAGCCCGATGTGCTGCAGCGTTGGAGGAAGCTCTGTCATCCAGGTCTCTCGCACCACGTCCTCCGGACCATTCTGCCAATCAACCATCACAGACAAGGCTGTCAACTCCTTCTACCATCTGACCTGGAGTCTGTTCATTAGGAGGCTGTCAACTCATTCTACCATCTGACCTGGGGTCAGTTCAGTAGGAGGCTGTCAACTCATTCTACCATCTGACCTGGGGTCAGTTCAGTAGGAGGCTGTCAACTCATTCTACCATCTGACCTGGAGTCTGTTCTGTAGGAGGCTGTCAACTCATTCTACCATCTGTCCTGGGGTCAGTTCATTAGGAGGCTGTCAACTCATTCTACCAACACACCCCAGTACATCTGACCTGGGGTCAGTTCAGTAGGAGGCTGTCAACTCATTCTACCATCTGTCCTGGGGTCAGTTCATTAGGAGGCTGTCAACTCATTCTACCAACACACCCCAGTACATCTGACCTGGGGTCAGTTCAGTAGGAGGCTGTCAACTCATTCTACCATCTGTCCTGGGGTCAGTTCATTAGGAGGCTGTCAACTCATTCTACCATCTGACCTGGGGTCAGTTCAGTAGGAGCAAACGTGGGAAAATGATTTGAAATGAGAGGAATTCATATTTGTCCTATTACACAGTTTAAAAAAAAACAACATTTAGCACGACTGAACACAACGTATGAGAAGCACCCAATTAGCATGTCCCTAAGGGTACCACCTGGTGGCGGTGTCGAGCACCATAAAGATTAACAAATTACTGGTCAGTTTATCAGAAACCACTCAACAGTAAACATGTCGTCCTCCACTAACGATGCAGCCCCCCCCCCCCGAGATGTAGAATAAGAGTCTAGATGTAGAATAAGAGTCTAGATGTAGAATAAGAGTCTAGATGTAGAATAAGAGTCTAGATGTAGAATAAGAGTCTAGATGTAGAATAAGAGTCTAGACGTAGAATAAGAGTCTAGACGTAGAATAAGAGTCTAGACGTAGAATAAGAGTCTAGATGTAGAATAAGAGTCTAGATGTAGAATAAGAGTCTAGACGTAGAATAAGTGGCGGTGAGGTTCTCACATCTGCTCCTGTCAGTCTGTCCTTCATCTTCTGAGCTCTGCGTTCGATGTCCAGAGCCACGGAGTCCCGGATGGCACCAAGAGCAGGCATGGGTCCGATCACCTCTTCATCCTCCTCCTCCTCTTCATCACCGCTGGAGGGTTCTGCTGTGTAGCCCGGTGGCAGGGCTGGCCGAGGGAAATCATCCTCACCATCATCATCATCTTCATCATCATCAGATGCCGGTCTGTGAAATCCCGGGGGTAAGGCTGGGCCCAATACACCTGGCCTAGGGGAGGTAGAAAAAGACAATCAATCAATCAACACAAACCAATAAATACATTTAGACACAAGTTATTTGAAAATGCATGCATGACTGACAGCATTTAATATATGTATAAATAATAATAATATACATTTATAATATGCCGACATATCATTTAATATGTCTGTTTAAAGCAGGGAGAACTAGCTGACATATCATTTAATATGTCTGTTTAAAGCAGAGAGAACTAGCTGACATATCATTACATATGTCTGTTTAAAGCAGAGAGAACTAGCTGACATATTTAATATGTCTGTTTAAAGCAGAGAGAACTAGCTGACATATCATTTAATATGTCTGTTTAAAGTAGAGAGAACTAGCTGACATATCATTACATATGTCTGTTTAAAGCAGAGAGAACTAGCTGACATATCATTTAATATGTCTGTTTAAAGCAGGGAGAACTAGCTGACATATCATTTAATATGTCTGTTTAAAGCAGAGAGAACTAGCTGACATATAATTTAATTGTCTGTTTAAAGCAGAGAGAACTAGCTGACATATCATTTAATATGTCTGTTTAAAGCAGAGAGAACTAGCTGACATATAATTTAATTGTCTGTTTAAAGCAGAGAGAACTAGCTGACATATCATTTAATATGTCTGTTTAAAGCAGAGAGAACTAGCTGACATATCATTTAATATGTCTGTTTAAAGCAGAGAGAACTAGCTGACATATTTAATATGTCTGTTTAAAGCAGGGAGAACTAGCTGACATATCATTTAATATGTCTGTTTAAAGTAGAGAGAACTAGCTGACATATCATTTAATATGTCTGTTTAAAGCAGGGAGAACTAGCTGACATATCATTTAATATGTCTGTTTAAAGCAGAGAGAACTAGCTGACATATCATTTAATATGTCTGTTTAAATCAGAGAGAACTAGCTGACATATCATTTAATATGTCTGTTTAAAGCAGAGAGAACTAGCTGACATATCATTTAATATGTCTGTTTAAAGTAGAGAGAACTAGCTGACATATCATTTAATATGTCTGTTTAAAGTAGAGAGAACTAGCTGACATATCATTTAATATGTCTGTTTAAAGTAGAGAGAACTAGCTGACATATCATTTAATATGTCTGTTTAAAGTAGAGAGAACTAGCTGACATATCATTTAATATGTCTGTTTAAAGTAGAGAGAACTAGCTGACATATCATTTAATATGTCTGTTTAAAGCAGGGAGAATTAGTTGTGTTGTCTTGGTTACCTCTCTGGTGAAGCCTGTGGTTTTGAGAACCCAGGAGGAAGAGCTGGTCCGAAGAAACCATCATCATCATCATCATCATCATCCTCAAGCCTTCTACTCACCGCCTCTTCCACTCTGTGTTGTTTTCTACAGAATGATGCAGAGAGTTCAGTTCAGGCATTTTACATGCGCTTTCCTTCAAAAACAATGAGGAAATAAAGGTGTTTGATGTTTGTTTGAAAGGTAGAAGTGATTGTAAATGTGTTACTCTGCGGTGGGTCCATCCTTGGTCGTCCCGCTACCGTGACCGTGTCTGCTGCTCGTCTTGCTTCGTCTCTTGATCACCACATCCACCTCCTCTTGGCCAAAGTCATCCTCCGAGCTGGAGAGCAACTCCGGTTTGTATCCGGGAGGCAGCGCAGGACCTGCAACTATTGGAGAAGACAGCACATCCTAGGTAGGAAAATACCAAAAAACAGACACTAGCTTTTTTTCGATTTAACAATACAGTATAAAGCAGAAAGATAACTAAGACATGAATATGACAACATAGTATCTGATGACACTAGTCATGGCCAAAAATCATGTGGATTTAAACCACTACTAACTTTACTCACATCCTTCCTCGTCATCAGATTCATCATTGCTGCTTTTTCTGAACGACGGGGGTAAAGCAGGTCCGATTAAATCATCGTCTGACATGATTACCGATTATTAATAAGCTATTTTTTTACAACAATAAACACCTCGACGAGAACGAAAAAAAAACGACACCGAAACCCGAAAAATCTAATCTGACCTCTACCACCGGAAGTAAACAATATCGACATCCAATCAACAAGCGGAATTCATAGGTCACATGATCATTTCATCACAAGGAGGAAACCGAGTTGGTCGCGTCGCAGTTGCTTGTTGTTGTTTCTCACTTGTCGTTTAACATGGTTTGATGAAGCAAGTTGTTTTCGGGAACAAGCTGCTAATATCATGGGGAAGAAAGATAGGGGAGATCGGGGTGAGTATCTAGATGTTCCCGGAAATGGAATGTTACTCCAGCTCATGTTGCCTATCAGTCGGTGTTGTGATGGCAATTATAGCATGATGCGGAGGCATGGGAGACAGACATGCATTCTGTGTAACAGTACCGAACCATTGTACCTAGCTAATACCTATAGTAGCTAGCAAGTACCTATAGCATAGTATAGCAGTAGTATAGTAGCTAGCAAGTACCTATAGCATAGTATAGCAGTAGTATAGTAGCTAGCAAGTACCTATAGCATAGTATAATAGTAAGCAAGTACCTATAGTATAGCAGTATTGTAGCTAGCAAGTACCTATAGCATAGTATAGCAGTATTGTAGCTAGCAAGTACCTATAGCATAGTATAGCAGTAGTATAGTAGCTAACAAGTACCTATAGCACAGTATAGCAGTAGTATGGTAGCTAGCAAGTACCTATAGCAGTAGTATAGTAGCTAGCAAGTACCTATAACATAGTAGTAGTATAGTAGCTAGCAAGTACCTGTAGTATAGTAGTAGTAGTATAGTAGCTAGCAAGTACCTGTAGTATAGCAGTAGTATAACAGTAGTATAGTAGCTAGGAAAACAAACTAACTTCAAGATGCTGCAGACTGCCTTAGTCTGGAGACCCGACGTAGGGCAGGCATGAGCGTTTGGATCAGGGACGTTCCCACCAACGACCTCTACATCGCCAGACTGTTGAATGAAATGACATCTGAATGTACTTTGCCGTTCGTCTGTGCAGTGTTTTGTTAGTTTTACAGGAATGTGAGACAATATATCCACAGGAAAGTAGAATGAAATCATCTTTTCAAAGTGCTGGTAGAGCATTCTGATGTCTGTCACCTGAAACATGAGGAACGTCCTCCTCAGCCTGTAGTGTCCCCGCCAGCGTAGTGTCAAACGTCCTCAGCCTGTAGTGTCCAACGTCCTCAGCCTGTAGTGTCAAACGTCCTCCTCAGCCTGAAGTGTCCCTGCCAGCGTAGTGTCAAACGTCCTCCTCAGCCTGAAGTGTCCCTGCCAGCGTAGTGTCCCTGCCAGCGTAGTGTCCCTGCCAGCGTAGTGTCAAACGTCCTCCTCAGCCTGAAGTGTCCCTGCCAGCTTAGTGTCAAACGTCCTCCTCAGCCTGAAGTGTCCCTGCCAGCGTAGTGTCAAACGTCCTCCTCAGCCTAGTGTCCCTGCCAGCGTAGTGTCAAACGTCCTCCTCAGCCTGAAGTGTCCCTGCCAGCTTAGTGTCCAACGTCCTCCTCAGACTGAAGTGTCCCTACCAGCGTAGTGTCCAACGTCCTCCTCAGCCTGAAGTGTTTTACATGGCTCCAACTGGTATGATGCTGCAGGAGGCTGGTCAGGTGTTGCTAGTTAACAAGGCAGAGGCGGTCCTTAATTCGCCCAATCAGGAGGGAGTGGTAGTTGCTAAGCAAAGCAACGTGACGTCCTTGACACAGAACCATGTAAGCACTGTCATTGTAAATGATAATAATAATGTGTTCTTAAAACTGACTTGCCTGATTACATAAAGGTTACATAAAGGTTACATAAAGGTTACGTAAAGGTTACGTAAAGGTTAAATAAAGGTTACATGAAGGTTACATGAAGGTTACATAAAGGTTACATAAAGGTTAAATTATAAATCATGTATTCACGAGCTCGGCATGTGTGCATCAATTTTCGTCTCGTGTCTTCAGGTTGATAGGAAACCAGGACTTTGAAATTGTTGTTGTAATTCTACTTTCCTGTAGATGATTAAATATCATTTAAATTCAACATCCTGACTTCGATAGGTTGGGAGAGCAAACTTTCCTGATCCAAATACTAATTTCTGCCTGAGTTAGAATTCAATGAAATTCACCGTCTCGTTAACAGGCAGTCAGCTGCCTGTGTCTGACAATAGCACTTTCTGAGAGTAGAAATCACTGTGATTTAAAACTTATTTTTAATGGTAGGGACCCTACAGTGAGAGCTGATTTCAGAACAATGTCATCTTCTATCAACGGTCTTTCTCTTTGGTGATGGATGTGTCTCACTGAGTTTCCCAGTTGTAAGACCCACGGCTCAGCCAATTCCTGCTTAATGACACCCTTCCTGTCTCTGTCTCTCTTCCTCCTTCCTGTCTGTCTCTCTTCCTCCTTCCTGTCTCTGTCTCTCTTCCTCCTTCCTGTCTGTCTCTCTTCCTCCTTCCGGTCTCTGTCTCTCTTCCTCCTTCCTGTCTCTGTCTCTCTTCCTCCCTCCTGTCTCTGTCTCTCTTCCTCCCTCCCTGTCTCTGTCTGTCTGTCCTCCTCCAGAGAGGAAGTCTTCTAAGAAGCGTGTGTATGACGAAGAGGAGGATGAGGAGGAGGCGATGGGCAGTGAGTCCCAGGAGGCCATCCCTGCAGCGGCCGGTAAAACGGTGGATGAGTCGGCCATCAAGCTGGACGAGTACGGGGCTAAAGACTACCGGCTGCAGATGTTGCTGAAGAACGACCACGGATCACGACCTCTCTGGGTGGTGAGACTGAAAGATTATGTTACCAAGTTAACTCACATCTGGTGCTGTTTGAGACTGACAGATTACATTACCAAGTTAACTCACATCTGGTGCTGTTTAAGACTGACAGATTACGTTACCAAGTTAACTCACATCTGGAGCTGTTTAAGACTGACAGATTACGGCACCAAGTTAACTCACATCTGGAGCTGTTTAAGACTGACAGATTACGTCACCAAGTTAACTCACATCTGGTGCTGTTTAAGACTGACAGATTACGTTACCAAGTTAACTCACATCTGGAGCTGTTTAAGACTGACAGATTACGTCACCAAGTTAACTCACATCTGGTGCTGTTTAAGACTGACAGATTACGTTACCAAGTTAACTCACATCTGGAGCTGTTTAAGACTGACAGATTACGTTACCAAGTTAACTCACATCTGGAGCTGTTTAAGACTGACAGATTACGTCACCAAGTTAACTCACATCTGGAGCTGTTTAAGACTGACAGATTACGTCACCAAGTTAACTCACATCTGGAGCTGTTTAAGACTGACAGATTACGTTACCAAGTTAACTCACATCTGGAGCTGTTTAAGACTGACAGATTACGTCACCAAGTTAACTCACATCTGGAGCTGTTTAAGACTGACAGATTACGTCACCAAGTTAACTCACATCTGGTGCTGTTTAAGACTGACAGATTACGTCACCAAGTTAACTCACATCTGGAGCTGTTTAAGACTGACAGATTACGTCACCAAGTTAACTCACATCTGGTGCTGTTTAAGACTGACAGATTACGTTACCAAGTTAACTCACATCTGGAGCTGTTTAAGACTGACAGATTACGTCACCAAGTTAACTCACATCTGGTGCTGTTTGAGATTGACAGATTACGTCACCAAGTTAACTCACATCTGGAGCTGTTTAAGACTGACAGATTACGTCACCAAGTTAACTCACATCTGGAGCTGTTTAAGACTGACAGATTACGTCACCAAGTTAACTCACATCTGGAGCTGTTTAAGACCTGTGAACTCTGGTTAGACTGTCGTACCTGGTTAGACTGTCGTACCTGGTTAGACTGTCGTACCTGTGAACTCTGGTTAGACTGTCGTACCTGTGACCTCTGGTCAGACTGTCATACCTGTGACCTCTGGTTAGACTGCCGTACCTGTGAACTCTGGTTAGACTGTCCTACCTGGTTAGACTGTCGTACCTGGTTAGACTGTCGTACCTGGTTAGACTGTCGTACCTGTGAACTCTGGTTAGACTGTCCTACCTGGTTAGACTGTCGTACCTGTGACCTCTGGTTAGACTGTCGTACCTGGTTAGACTGTCGTACCTGTGAACTCTGGTTAGACTGTCGTACCTGTGACCTCTGGTTAGACTGTCGTACCTGTGACCTCTGGTTAGACTGTCGTACCTGTGACCTCTGGTTAGACTGTCGTACCTGTGACCTTTGGTTAGACTGTCGTACCTGTGACCTCTGGTTAGACTGTCGTACCTGGTTAGACTGTCGTACCTGTGAACTCTGGTTTGACTGTCGTACCTGTGACCTCTGGTTAGACTGTCGTACCTGTGACCTCTGGTTAGACTGTCATACCTGTGACCTCTGGTTAGACTGTCGTACCTGTGACCTCTGGTTAGACTGTCGTACCTGTGACCTCTGGTTAGACTGTCGTACCTGGTTAGACTGTCGTACCTGTGAACTCTGGTTCGACTGTCGTACCTGTGACCTCTGGTTAGACTGTCGTACCTGTGACCTCTGGTCAGACTGTCGTACCTGGTTAGACTGTCGTACCTGGTTAGACTGTCGTACCTGTGAACTCTGGTCAGACTGTCGTACCTGGTTAGACTGTCGTACCTGGTTAGACTGTCATACCTGTGACCTCTGGTTAGACTGTCGTACCTGTGACCTCTGGTTAGACTGTCGTACCTGTGACCTCTGGTTCGACTGTCGTACCTGTGAACTCTGGTTCGACTGTCGTACCTGTGACCTCTGGTTAGACTGTCGTACCTGTGACCTCTGGTTCGACTGTCGTACCTGTGAACTCTGGTTCGACTGTCGTACCTGTGACCTCTGGTTAGACTGTCCTACCTGTGACCTCTGGTTAGACTGTCGTACCTGTGAACTCTGGTTAGACTGTCGTACCTGTGACCTCTGGTCAGACTGTCGTACCTGTGACCTCTGGTTAGACTGTCGTACCTGTGAACTCTGGTTCGACTGTCGTACCTGTGACCTCTGGTTAGACTGTCCTACCTGTGACCTCTGGTTAGACTGTCGTACCTGTGAACTCTGGTCAGACTGTCGTACCTGTGACCTCTGGTCAGACTGTCGTACCTGTGACCTCTGGTTAGACTGTCGTACCTGTGACCTCTGGTTAGACTGTCGTACCTGTGACCTCTGGTTAGACTGTCGTACCTGTGACCTCTGGTTAGACTGTCGTACCTGTGAACTCTGGTTCGAGTTTTACTCCGATGTTTGTAAACAGTCTAAATGTAAACAAACAGTGTATATCCTCACAACATGGTTAAATCTATAATATAGATGTCATTGGTGGTCAGTCCCTGCATCCAGAATGCAGGATATGAATCTGACAGTGGCTCCAGGAGTCCTGGAGTCAGGCTGAGGATCGATAGTAGGAAGAGAGGTTCTAGTCTCTGGTACTGACTGGAGTGTACCAACATGGTACCAGACTGTTTCCTGTTAACACCTCCATTGACACCCCTACACCCCTATACCCCTACACCCCTATACCCCTATACCCCTACACCCCTATACCCCTACACCCCTATACCCCTATACCCCTACACCCCTACACCCCTATACCCCTACACCCCTACAACCCTACACCCCTACACCCCTACACCCCTACACCCCTATACCCCTACACGCCTACACCCCTACACCCCTACACCCCTATAGCCCTACACCCCATACCCCTATACTTTCATGCAACAGTAACCACCACATTTAAATATTCAGCATATTTTTACCACCCCCTCTCTCTCTCTTTCTGTCTGTCTCTCTCTCTCTTTCTGTCTGTCTCTCTCTCTCTGTCTGTCTGTCTCTCTCTCTCTCTCGCTCTCTTTCTGTCTGTCTGTCTGTCTCTCGCTCTCTGTCTCTCTCTCTCTCACTCCTCCTCTCTCTCTCTCTCCCTCTCTCTCTGTCTCTCTCTGTCTCTCTCTCTGTCTCTCTCTCTCTGTCTCCTCTCTGTCTCTCACTCTCTCTCTCTCTCTCTCTCTCTCTCTCCTCTCTGTCTCTCACTCCTCCTCCCCATCCCGACAGGCTCCAGATGGACACATCTTCCTGGAAGCCTTCTCTCCGGTGTATAAGTATGCCCAGGACTTCCTGGTAGCCATAGCAGAGCCAGTGTGTCGTCCGGTCCACGTTCATGAGTACAAGCTGACAGCCTACTCCCTCTACGCTGCTGTGAGCGTCGGTCTACAGACCTCAGACATCGTGGAGTATCTCCAGAAACTCAGCAAGACGTCTGTACCAGACGGCATCGTGCAGTTCATCAAGGTCAGTTAGGAGAGGAGGAGGAGGAGGTACAGGGGTCTGAGGCTGGGGGTGGTGGTACAGGGAGTAGGAGGAGGTGGTACAGGGAGGAGGAGGAGGTGGAGGTGGATGGGTCTGAGGCTGGGGGTGGTGGTACAGGGAGGAGGAGGAGGTGGTACAGGGAGGAGGAGGAGGAGGAGGAGGAGGTGGTACAGGGAGTAGGAGGAGGTGGTACAGGGAGGAGGAGGAGGTGGAGGTGGATGGGTCTGAGGCTGGGGGTGGTGGTACAGGGAGGAGGAGGAGGTGGAGGGGTCTGAGGCTGGGGGTGGTGGTACAGGGAGGAGGAGGAGGTGGTACAGGGAGGAGGTGGAGGAGGAGAAGGTGGAGGGGTCTGAGGCTGGGGGTGGTGGTATAGGGAGGAGGAGGTGGAGGGGTCTGAGGCTGGGGGTGGTGGTATAGGGAGGAGGAGGAGCTGGTACAGGGAGGAGGTGGAGGTGGAGGAGGAGGTACAGGGGTCTGAGGAGGAGGTACAAGGAGGTGGAGGAGGAGGTACAGGGGTCTGAGGAGGAGGAGATACAAGGAGGAGGAGGTACAGGGAGGAGGAGGAGGTACAGGGAGGAGGAGGAGGTGGAGGAGGTACAGGGGTCTGAGGCTGTGGGTGGTGGTACAGGGAGGAGGAGGTGGTACAGGGAGGAGGTGGTACAGGGGTCTGAGGAGGAGGAGGTACAGGGGTCTGAGGAGGTGGTGGTACAGGGAGGAGGAGGTGGTGGTACAGGGAGGAGGAGGTGGTGGTACAGGGAGGAGGAGGAGGAGGAGGTGGTGGTACAGGGAGGAGGAGGAGGAGGTGGTACAGGGAGGAGGAGGAGGAGGTGGTACAGGGAGGAGGAGGTGGTACAGGGAGGAGGAGGTGGTACAGGGAGGAGGAGGTGGTACAGGGAGGAGGAGGTGGTACAGGGAGGAGGTGGTGGTACAGGGAGGAGGTGGTGGTACAGGGAGGAGGAGGAGGTGGTGGTACAGGGAGGAGGAGGAGGTGGTACAGGGAGGAGGAGGTGGTACAGGGAGGAGGAGGTGGTACAGGAGGAGGAGGTGGTGGTGGTACAGGGAGGAGGTGGTACAGGGAGGAGGAGGTGGTACAGGAGGAGGAGGTGGTACAGGGAGGAGGAGGTGGTACAGGGAGGAGGAGGTGGTACAGGAGGAGGAGGTGGTACAGGGAGGAGGAGGTGGTACAGGAGGAGGAGGTGGTGGTGGTACAGGGAGGAGGAGGTGGTGGTGGTACAGGGAGGAGGAGGAGGTGGTACAGGGAGGAGGAGGTGGTGGTGGTACAGGGAGGAGGAGGAGGTGGTACAGGGAGGAGGAGGAGGAGGAGGTGGTACAGGGAGGAGGAGGAGGAGGAGGAGGTGGTACAGGGAGGAGGAGGAGGTGGTACAGGGAGGAGGTGGTGGTGGTACAGGGGTCTGAGGGGTGGGGGTGTCTGTAGGGGGTGTCTATAGGGGGGGTCTGTAGGGGTGTTTTCTGTAGGGGGGGTCTGTAGGGGTGTTTTCTGTAGGGGGTGTCTGTAGGGGGCGTCTGGGGGGTGTTTTATGTAGGGGGTGTCTATAGGGGGGGTTTGTAGGGGGCTGTCTGTAGGGGGCTGTCTGTAGGGGGCGTCTGTAGGGGGTGTCTGTAGGGGTGTTTTCTGTAGGGGGCTGTCTGTAGGGGGTGTCTGTAGGGGTGTTTTCTGTAGGGGGTGTCTGTAGGGGGCGTCTGGGGGGGGTGTTTTATGTAGGGGGTGTCTGTAGGGGGTGTCTGGGGGGTGTTTTATGTAGGGGGGGTCTGTAGGGGTCTGTCTGTAGGGGTCTGTCTGTAGGGGGTGTCTGTAGGGGGTGTCTGTAGGGGGTGTCTGGGGGTGTTTTCTGTAGGGGGGGTCTGAGTGATGTCTGGTGTCTATTGAAGCAGTCTGATGAATGTCCTCTTTCAGCTCTGCACTGTGAGCTACGGCAAGGTGAAGCTGGTGCTGAAACACAACCGGTAGGCATGACAACGCATTAATATATATATATATATACACACACACACACACACACAGCCGGTAGGCTGAGACAACATATATATATATATATATATATATATATATATACACACACACACACACACACACACACACACACACACACACACACAGCCGGTAGGCTGAGACAACTCATATGTATATATAGATATATAACATGACAACACATATATTTATGTTTTATCAACGCTGTGTGTGTGTGTCTGTCTGTCTGTCTGTGTGTGTGTGTCTGTGTGTGTCAGGTACTTTGTGGAGAGTGCGTTCCCCGAGGTAATCCAGCGTCTTCTTCAGGACAGTGTGATCAGAGATTGTCGTCTCCGAACCGCAGAGGGAACAGACACCGAGCTCATCACTGAGGTCGTACACAGCAAGTCAGCGGTACGAACAGCTAACACACACACACACACACACACACACACACACACACACACACACACACACACGCGTATGTTAAAGCCTGTACTGATGTAACCTCCAACCCCTGCCAGATCTCTAAGTCCCTCCAGGACAACGGAGCAGGGGCCTCCACGTCAGCAGGGGCCCCTGAGGGCCAGACGCCAGGAGCCACCCAGGTACCAGAGGACATATTCAGCTACTATGAACAGATGGACAAGGAGGAAGAGGAGGAGGAGGAGACGCAGACCGTGTCCTTCGAGATCCGACAGGTTTGGTTGTGTGACTTGGAAGCCGTGTCGGGCCCTGTGGCCCCTTAATGAATTGTGGGCCCTGTGGCCCCTTAATGAACTGTGGGCCCTGTGGCCCCTTAATGAAGTGTGGGCCCTGTGGCCCCTTAATGAATTGTGGGCCCTGTGGCCCCTTAATGAATTGTGGGCCCTGTGGCCCCTTAATGAATTGTGGGCCCTGTGGCCCCTTAATGAATTGTGGGCCCTGTGGACCCTTAATGAATTGTGGTCTCTGTGGCCCCTTAATGAATTGTGGGCCCTGTGGCCCCTTAATGAAGTGTGGGCCCTGTGGCCCCTTAATGAATTGTGGGCCCTGTGGCCCCTTAATGAATTGTGGGCCCTTTGGCCCCTTAATGAGTTGTGGTCCCTGTTTCCCCTCAATGAATTGTGGTCCCTGTGGCCCCTTAATGAGTTGTGGTCCCTGTGGCCCCTTAATGAAGTGTGGGCCCTGTGGCCCCTTAATGAAGTGTGGGCCATGTGGCCCCTTAATGAGTTGTGGCCCCTTAATGAGTTGTGGTCTCTGTGGCCCCTTAATGAGTTGTGGTCCCTGTGGCCCCTTAATGAAGTGTGGGCCCTGTGGCCCCTTAATGAAGTGTGGGCCCTGTGGCCCCTTAATGAAGTGTGGGCCCTGTGGCCCCTTAATGAGTTGTGGTCCCTGTGGCCCCTTAATGAGTTGTGGTCCCTGTGGCCCCTTAATGAGTTGTGGTCCCTGTGGCCCCTTAATGAAGTGTGGGCCCTGTGGCCCCTTAATGAATTGTGGGCCCTGTGGCCCCTTAATGAATTGTGGGCCCTTTGGCCCCTTAATGAGTTGTGGTCCCTGTTTCCCCTCAATGAATTGTGGTCCCTGTGGCCCCTTAATGAGTTGTGGTCCCTGTGGCCCCTTAATGAAGTGTGGGCCCTGTGGCCCCTTAATGAAGTGTGGGCCATGTGGCCCCTTAATGAGTTGTGGCCCCTTAATGAGTTGTGGTCTCTGTGGCCCCTTAATGAGTTGTGGTCCCTGTGGCCCCTTAATGAAGTGTGGGCCCTGTGGCCCCTTAATGAAGTGTGGGCCCTGTGGCCCCTTAATGAGTTGTGGTCCCTGTGGCCCCTTAATGAAGTGTGGGCCCTGTGGCCCCTTAATTAATTGTGGTCCCTGTGGCCCCTTAATGAGTTGTGATCTCTGTGGCCCCTTAATGAGTTGTGGTCTACCATTAAAATGCCCCCCGCCCCTCTGACAAAGGCTTCATAACGTGTTCATGTTCGAACAACCTTAAAGTCTAACTCTACTATCTACAGTCTGCCATCTCTCCTTACTCTCTGTTGTTACCACACACACACACGCGCTCTCACGTCTCCTCGAATCCTCCCTTCCCTCCAGGAGATGATTGAAGAGCTTCAGAAGAGGTGTATTAACATGGAGTATCCTCTACTGGCCGAGTACGACTTCCGCAACGACACGGTGAACCCTGACATCAACATGGACCTGAAGGCCACAGCTGTACTCAGGCCTTACCAGGAGAAGAGCCTCCGCAAGATGTTTGGTAACGGCCGAGCCCGCTCGGGAGTCATCGTGCTACCTTGTGGTAAGAGGGAGGGGGAGGGAGAGGGGGAGAGAGAGGGATGGGGAGAGGGAGGGGGAGAGAGAGGGATGGGGGGAGAGCGAGAGAGTGGGAGATGGTGGGAGAAGAGGTGGTAGGAAGGTGAGATTCGGTCAGTGTGACCAGGGGGCGTCGGTGTGACCAGGGGCCGTCGGTGTGACCAGGAGGCGTCGGTGTCACCAGGGGGCGTCGGTGTGACCAGGAGGCGTCGGTATGACCAGGAGGCATCGGTCTGACCTGAAGGGTTAATGACTTCTGGAGACGGGCCAATGAGTCGTTGAGCTTTGCACGAGGACTAACATGTCTTCTGTGGTTGTTCCGGACAGTCTCAGAGATTTCTAGAAAGCCTTAATGACCATCCGTATCAAGTGGGCTTTCTCTAAACCTCTTACTCACAGAACATGCCTCTCTGAATTCTTGGAAACCCTAAGAGCCTTGGAAAGGTTAGGCCTTTAATTAGACCTTAAGTACCATATTTGGGGATTCTGGTTCCCGATTGACATTTTGGTGTACGAAACGCTCTCTTGTCGTTGTTAAGGGGTCCTGCGGTCTTGTCGTGCGAGAATTGCCCAATCTCTGAGCTCTCTGCTCCAAATCCTCCCAGTAAATCACTTGGCTCTTACAGCTGAAGTTGAAACGGGTCTGGACATGTTGTAGTGATGTCTCTTGTCTGCTCCAGGGACTTATTGGAGAAAAACTGTCTGTCGGCTGTTATATGAATTAGTGCCGGTATTGTCACATAGTGTGATCATATTTATCTTGTAGTAAGTCATTTAATTGTTACTGTATTTAAATCGTCGTTACTGTATTTAAATCATTGTTACTGTATTTAAATCGTCGTTGCTGTATTTAAATTGTTGTTACTGTATTTAAATCATTGTTACTGTATTTAAATCGTCGTTGCTGTATTTAAATCGTTGTTACTGTATTTAAAGCGTTGTTACTGTATTTAAATCGTCGTTGCTGTATTTAATTCGTTGTTACTGTATTTAAATCGTTGTTACTGTATTTAAATCGTTGTTACTGTATTTAAAGCGTTTCAGTCATTTCAAGCCCCTTTGCCCCACTTTTGTTGAATAGAAGAAACTAATTAAGAAATGTTTTTAATAATATTTGTAATCAAATCAAATTTTATTTGGCACATACACATGGTTAGCAGATGTTAATGGTCACATACACATGGTTAGCAGATGTTAATGGTCACATACACATGGTTAGCAGATGTTAATGGTCACATACACATGGTTAGCAGATGTTATTGGTCACATACACATGGTTAGCAGATGTTAATGGTCACATACACATGGTTAGCAGATGTTAATGGTCACATACACATGGTTAGCAGATGTTATTGGTTACATACACATGGTTAGCAGGTGTTATTGGTCACATACACATGGTTAGCAGATGTTATTGGTCACATACACATGGTTAGCAGATGTTAATGGTCACATACACATGGTTAGCAGATGTTAATGGTCACATACACATGGTTAGAAGATGTTATTGGTCACATACACATGGTTAGCAGATGTTAATGGTCACATACACATGGTTAGCAGATGTTAATGGTCACATACACATGGTTAGCAGATGTTAATGGTCACATACACATGGTTAGCAGATGTTAATGCGAGTGTAGCGAAATGCTTGTGCTTCTAGTTCCGACAATGCAGTAATAACAAGTAATCTAACTAACAATTCCAAAACTACTGTCTTGTACACAGTGTAAAGGGATAAAGAATATGTACATAAAGATATATGAATGAGTGATGGTACAGAACGGCATAGGCAAGATGCAGTAGATGGTATAGAGTACAGTATGTACATATGAGATGAGTATGTAAACAAAGTGGCATAGTTAAAGTGGCTAGTGATACATGTATTACATAAGGATACAGTCGATGATATAGAGTACAGTATATACGTATGCATATGAGATGAGTAATGTAGGGTATGTAAACATTATATGAAGGGACATTGTTTAAAGTGGCTAGTGACATCAAGATGGCCAGATGTAGTACTATGTGCTTGTGTCCTTGTGTCCTTGTGTCCTTAGTGTCCTAAGTGTCCTAAGTGTCCTAAGTGTCCTTGTGTCCTTGTGTCCTTGTGTCCTTAGTGTTCTTAGTGTCCTTAGTGTCCTTAGTGTCCTTAGTGTCCTTGTGTCCTTAGTGTCCTTAGTGTCCTTGTGTCCTTAGTGTCCTTGTGTCCTTAGTGTCCTTAGTGTCCTTGTGTCCTTAGTGTCCTTAGTGTCCTTGTGTCCTTGTGTCCTTAGTGTCCTTAACCCTAACTGATCACACCTCAGCAATGTATAACCATTTCTACCAGAAAGATGTAAACTCTTCTGGGAGTATGCAGCATTACTAGTTATTGTCTAAGTCCCTCTCATTATTAAATAAACACTGCTGGGTCTGTCTATTTAGGCAGAAATCTACATTTTGTTGTAACGTTCAAGGTTTTAAAATCTAGCTGCGCTCCTATCCCCCCGACGAGCAGGTATTTTCAGTTTAGTTTTTTTAATAAAATATATTTTGTTGAAGGAAGAGAAATACCACAAGGTGTCGTCTGAACATCGTACGGTGTTTTCATCAAGAGATGAGAAAGATACGGGTTAATATGGGGTTTAATATGGTGGATAGTTTATACACTGAGTGATGGGGTTAATATGGGGTTTAATATGGGTTTAATATGGGGTTTAATATGGGTTTTAATATGGGGTTTAATATGGGTGGATAGTTAATACACTGAGTGATGGGGTTTAATATGGTGTTTAATATGGGGTTTAATATGGGTTTTAATATGGGGTTTAATATGGGTTTTAATATGGGGTTTAATATGGGTTTAATATGGTGGATAGTTTATACACTGAGTGATGGGGTTTAATATGGGGTTTAATATGGGGTTTAATATGGGGTTTAATATGGTGGATAGTTGATACACTGAGTGATGGGTTTAATATGGGGTTTAATATGGGGTTTAATATGGGTTTAATATGGGGTTTAATATGGGGTTTAATATGGGGTTTAATATGGTGGATAGTTTATACACTGAGTGATGGGGTTTAATATGGGGTTTAATATGGGTTTAATATGGGGTTTAATATGGGGTTTAATATGGTGGATAGTTTATACACTGAGTGATGGGGTTTAATATGGGGTTTAATATGGGGTTTAATATGGTGGATAGTTTATACACTGAGTGATGGGGTTAATATGGGTTTTAATATGGGTTTTAATATGGGTTTTAATATGGGGTTTAATATGGGGTTTAATATGGGGTTTAATATGGGTGGATAGTTGATACACTGAGTGATGGGGTTTCAATATGGGTGGATAGTTTATACACTGAGTGATGGGGTTTAATATGGGGTTTAATATGGGGTTTGATATGGTGGATAGTTGATACACTGAGTGATGGGGTTTAATATGGGGTTTAATATGGGTTTAATATGGGGTTTAATATGGGTTTAATATGGGGTTTAATATGGTGGATAGTTTATACACTGAGTGATGGGGTTAATATGGGGTTTAATATGGGTTTAATATGGGGTTTAATATGGGGTTTAATATGGGGTTTAATATGGGGTTTAATATGGGGTTTAATATGGGTGGATAGTTAATACACTGAGTGATGGGGTTTAATATGGTGTTTAATATGGGGTTTAATATGGGTTTTAATATGGGGTTTAATATGGGTTTTAATATGGGGTTTAATATGGGTTTTAATATGGGGTTTAATATGGGTTTTAATATGGGGTTTAATATGGGTGGATAGTTAATACACTGAGTGATGGGGTTTAATATGGGGTTTAATATGGGGTTTAATATGTGGTTTAATATGGGGTTTAATATGGGGTTTAATATGGGGTTTAATATGGGGTTTAATATGGGTGGATAGTTTATACACTGAGTGATGGGTTTAATATGGGGTTTAATATGGGGTTTAATATGGGTGGATAGTTTATACACTGAGTGATGGGTTTAATATGGTGGATAGTTGATACACTGAGTGATGGGTTTAATATGGGGTTTAATATGGGGTTTAATATGGTGGATAGTTTATACACTGAGTGATGGGGTTAATATGGGGTTTAATATGGGGTTTAATATGGGGTTTAATATGGGGTTTAATATGGGTGGATAGTTGATACACTGAGTGATGGGTTTAATATGGGGTTTAATATGGGTTTAATATGGGTGGATAGTTTATACACTGAGTGATGGGATTTAATATGGGGTTTAATATGGGGTTTAATATGAGGTTTAATATGGGTTTAATATGGTGGATAGTTTATACACTGAGTGATGGGTTTAATATGGGGTTTAATATGAGGTTTAATATGGGTTTAATATGGGGTTTAATATGGGGTTTAATATGGGGTTTAATATGGTGGATAGTTGATACACTGAGTGATGGGTTTAATATGGGGTTTAATATGGGTTTAATATGGGGTTTAATATGGGTTTAATATGGGGTTTAATATGGGGTTTAATATGGGGTTTAATATGGTGGATAGTTTATACACTGAGTGATGGGGTTTAATATGGGGTTTAATATGGGGTTTAATATGGGTTTAATATGGGGTTTAATATGGGGTTTAATATGGTGGATAGTTTATACACTGAGTGATGGGTTTAATATGGTGGATAGTTTATACACTGAGTGATGGGTTTAATATGGGTTTTAATATGGGTTTTAATATGGGGTTTAATATGGGTTTTAATATGGGGTTTAATATGGGTTTTAATATGGGGTTTTAATATGGGGTTTAATATGGGGTTTAATATGGGGTTTAATATGGGGTTTGATATGGGGTTTAATATGGGTGGATAGTTGATACACTGAGTGATGGGGTTTCAATATGGGTGGATAGTTTATACACTGAGTGATGGGTTTAATATGGGTTTTAATATGGGTTTTAATATGGGGTTTAATATGGGTTTTAATATGGGGTTTAATATGGGTTTTAATATGGGGTTTTAATATGGGGTTTAATATGGGGTTTAATATGGGGTTTAATATGGGGTTTGATATGGGGTTTAATATGGGTGGATAGTTGATACACTGAGGGATGGGGTTTAATATGGGGTTTAATATGGGGTTTGATATGGTGGATAGTTGATACACTGAGTGATGGGGTTTAATATGGGTTTAATATGGGGTTTAATATGGGGTTTAATATGGGTTTAATATGGGGTTTAATATGGTGGATAGTTGATACACTGAGTGATGGGGTTTAATATGGGTTTTAATATGGGGTTTAATATGGGGTTTAATATGGGTGGATAGTTGATACACTGATTGATGGGATTTAATATGTTTTTAATATGGGGTTTAATACGGGGTTTAATATGGGTTTAATATGGGGTTTAATATGGGGTTTAATATGGGTGGATAGTTGAGACACTGCGTGATGGGGTTTAATATGGGTTTAATATGGGGTTTAATATGGGGTTTAATATGGGGTTTAATATGGTGGATAGTTTATACACTGAGTGATGGGGTTTAATATGGGGTTTAATATGGGGTTTAATATGGTGGATAGTTTATACACTGAGTGATGGGTTTTAATATGGGGTTTAATATGGGGTTTAATATGGGGTTTAATATGGGTTTTAATATGGGGTTTAATATGGGGTTTAATATGGGGTTTAATATTGGTTTAATATGGGGTTTAATATGGGGTTTGATATGGGGTTTGATATGGGGTTTGATATGGGGTTTAATATGGGTGGATAGTTGATACACTGAGTGATCGGGTTTCAATATGGGTGGATAGTTTATACACTGAGTGATGGGGTTTAATATGGGGTTTAATATGGGGTTTGATATGGTGGATAGTTGATACACTGAATGATGGGGTTTAATATGGGGTTTAATATGGGTTTAATATGGGGTTTAATATGGGGTTTAATATGGGTTCAATATGGGGTTTAATATGGGGTTTAATATGGGGTTTAATATGGTGGATAGTTGATACACTGAGTGATGGGGTTTAATATGGGGTTTAATATGGGGTTTAATATGGGGTTTAATATGGGTGGATAGTTGATACACTGAGTGATGGGGTTTAATATGTTTTTAATATGGGGTTTAATATGGGTTTAATATGGGGTTTAATATGGGGTTTAATATGGGTGGATAGTTGAGACACTGCGTGATGGGGTTTAATATGGGTTTAATATGGGGTTTAATATGGGGTTTGATATGGGGTTTAATATGGGTGGATAGTTGATACACTGAGTGATGGGGTTTAATATGGTGGATAGTTGATACACTGAGTGATGGGGTTTAATATGGGGTTTAATATGGGGTTTAATATGGGGTTTGATATGGGGTTTAATATGGGTGGATAGTTGATACACTGAGTGATGGGGTTTAATATGGGTGGATAGTTTATACACTGAGTGATGGGGTTTAATATGGGTTTAATATGGTGGATAGTTTATACACTGGGTGATGGGGTTTAATATGGGGTTTAATATGGGGTTTAATATGGGGTTTAATATGGGTGGATAGTTTATACACTGAGTAATGGGGTTAATATGGGGTTTAATATGGGGTTTAATATGGGTTTAATATGGGGTTTAATATGGGGTTCAATATGGGGTTTAATATGGGGTTTAATATGGTGGATAGTTTATACACTGAGTGATGGGGTTTAATATGGGGTTTAATGTGGGGTTTAATATGGGGTTTAATATGGTGGATAGTTGATACACTGAGTGATGGGGTTTAATATGGGGTTTAATATGGGTTTAATATGGGTTTAATATGGGGTTTAATATGGGTTTTAATATGGGGTTTAATATGGGTTTAATATGGGGTTTAATATGGGTTTAATATGGGGTTTAATATGGTGGATAGTTGATACTCTGAGTGATGGGGTTTAATATAGAGTTTAATATGGGTTTAATATGGGGTTTAATATGGTGTTTAATATGGGTTTAATATGGGGTTTAATATGGGGTTTAATATGGGGTTTAATATGGGGTTTAATATGGGTTTAATATGGGGTTTAATATGGTGGATAGTTTATACACCATATTAAACCCTTCACTCAGTGTATCGCTCCTCCTGTCCCTATCACTCCTCCTACCCCCCCTCCATCTCTCCTCCTGTCCCCATTACTCCTCCTACCCCCCTCCATCTCTCCTCCAGTCCCCATTACTCCTCCTACCCCCCCTCCATCGCTCCTCCTGTCCCCATTACTCCTCCTACCCCCCCCTCCATCTCTCCTCCTGTCCCCATTACTCCTCCTACCCCCCTCCATCTCTCATCCTGTCCCCATTACTCCTCCTACCCCCCTCCATCCCTCCTCCTACCCCCATCTCTCCTCCTCCCTCCCCCTCCTCCTCTCCCCAGGTGCGGGGAAGTCTCTAGTAGGGGTAACTGCAGCCTGTACGGTTCGTAAGCGCTGCCTGGTCCTGGGGAACAGCTCTGTGTCAGTAGAACAGTGGAAGGCTCAGTTTAAGATGTGGTCCTCCATCTCTCCTCCTCTCCCCAGGTGCGGGGAAGTCTCTAGTAGGGGTAACTGCAGCCTGTACGGTCCGTAAGCGCTGCCTGGTCCTGGGGAACAGCTCTGTGTCAGTAGAACAGTGGAAGGCTCAGTTTAAGATGTGGTCGACCATCGACGACTCTCAGATCTGCCGCTTCACCTCAGATGCCAAGGACAAGGTAAGAGACGCAGCAAATCCCCCTTCTCAACTCGGACTTTCAACAGCCACTGTGTTTTGAGCTTTTTAAAATCCCCCTTCTCAACTCGGACTTTCAACAGCCACTGTGTTTTGAGCTTTTCAAATCCCCCTTCTCAACTCGGTCTTTCAACAGCCTCTGTGTTTTGAACTTTTTAAAATCCCCCTTCTCAACTCGGACTTTCAACAGCCACTGTGTTTTGAGCTTTTTAAAATCCCCCTTCTCAACTCGGATTTTCAACAGCCTCAGTGTTTTGAGCTTTTCAAATCCCCCTTCTCAACTCGGACTTTCAACAGCCACTGTGTTTTGAGCTTTTTAGAATCCCCCTTCTCAACTCGGACTTTCAACAGCCACTGTGTTTTGAGCTTTTTAAAATCCCCCTTCTCAACTCGGACTTTCAACAGCCACTGTGTTTTGAGCTTTTTAAAATCCCCCTTCTCAACTCGGACTTTCAACAGCCTCTGTGTTTTGAGCTTTTTAAAATCCCCCTTCTCAACTCGGTCTTTCAACAGCCACTGTGTTTTGAGCTTTTTAAAATCCCCCTTCTCAACTCGGACTTTCAACAGCCACTGTGTTTTGAGCTTTTTAAAATCCCCCTTCTCAACTCGGTCTTTCAACAGCCACTGTGTTTTGAGCTTTTTAAAATCCCCCTTCTCAACTCGGTCTTTCAACAGCCACTGTGTTTTGAGCTTTTTAAAATCCCCCTTCTCAACTCGGACTTTCAACAGCCACTGTGTTTTGAGCTTTTTAAAATCCCCCTTCTCAACTCGGACTTTCAACAGCCTCTGTGTTTTGAGCTTTTTAAAATCCCCCTTCTCAACTCGGTCTTTCAACAGCCACTGTGTTTTGAGCTTTTTAAAATCCCCCTTCTCAACTCGGACTTTCAACAGCCACTGTGTTTTGAGCTTTTTAAAATCCCCCTTCTCAACTCGGACTTTCAACAGCCTCTGTGTTTTGAGCTTTTTAAAATCCCCCTTCTCAACTCGGTCTTTCAACAGCCACTGTGTTTTGAGCTTTTTAAAATCCCCCTTCTCAACTCGGACTTTCAACAGCCACTGTGTTTTGTATAATGGTCTCTTTTTACTGCTTCTTGTTTGCTTTGATTTATAAATTTCAAGTTATTGTTTTAGTTTCAAAGTGTGTTGCGGTTTTAAAATGCACTTTTAAATGAAGTTACATTTTTTTGTTTTGGAAGCCGATTGGCTGCTCGGTGGCCATCAGTACGTACAGCATGTTGGGACACACCACCAAGAGGTCTTGGGAGGCAGAGAGAGTGATGGAATGGATGAGGTCCCAGGAGTGGGGTCTCATCATCCTGGATGAGGTGCACACTATCCCTGGTGAGTCTATATGGGGTCATGGTTAAGTTAGGAGGGGTTAGGGTTAGACCACACCATCCCTGGTGAGTCTATGGGGTCAGGGGTCATGGTTAAGTTAGGAGGGGTTACGTTTAGTCCACACCGTCCCTGGTGAGTCTATGGGGTCAGGGGTCATTGTTAAGTTAGGAGGGGTTACGTTTAGTCCACACCATCCCTGGTGAGTCTTTGGGGTCAGGGGTCATGGTTAAGTTAGGAGGGGTTAGGGTTAGACCACACCATCCCTGGTGAGTCTTTGGGGTCAGGGGTCCATGGTTAAGTTAGGAGGGGTTACGTTTAGTCCACACCATCCCTGGTGAGTATGTCTATCTCTCTGTGGTAAGGGGTCAGAGGTTAAGGGGTTTTGGTTAGGAGAGTTTAGGGTTACGCGGGGTTAGAGTTGTATTGAGATGTCTGATATATCTATATCTGAGAGATAAAGAAGGATCAAGAATGTATTTAACCCCCTTATTTTTTGTCACTAAATCGTCTCCATAAACAGTATATTATAATTTTTTCCGACGGGTACCGGGGGACCTTCAGATGAGTCAAAACAACCGACCTGTACGTGTTGGTGACAGTCGCACCTTTACACAGAGGGGTTGTAACGTGGTGCCCTGGGAAGCAAGTTCAGGGAGTGAATCATTTAATAAATAAACACAACATAATACAAACAGGAAACACGAACAACAGACATGAAACTGAAATAGAAGCCCGGGGAAGGAACCAAAGGGACCGATACAAGGAAGGTAACCAGACAGGTGATGGAGTCCAGGTGAGTCTGATGAGGTGACAGGCGCGCGTAACGACGGTGACGGGTGCGCGTAACGACGGTGACAGGCGCGCGTAACGAAGGTGACGGGTGCGCGTAACGAAGGTGACGGGTGCGCGTAACGATGGTGACAGGCGCGCGTAACGAAGGTGACGGGTGCGCGTAACGACGGTGACAGGCGCGCGTAACGAAGGTGACGGGTGCGCGTAACGAAGGTGACGGGTGCGCGTAACGATGGTGACAGGCGCGCGTAACGAAGGTGACAGGCGCGCGTAACGAAGGTGACAGGCGCGCGTAACGAAGGTGACGGGTGCGCGTAACGACGGTGACAGGCGCGCGTAACGACGGTGACAGGCGCGCGTAACGACGGTGACGGGCGCGCGTAACGACGGTGACGGGCGCGCGTAACGACGGTGACGGGCGCGCGTAACGACGGTGACGGGTGAGGGGGAGGATACCTGACAAGGGGTCGTATTAATGTGTATCCCAAACCGTTCGGACGCCACAGACAGAAGTGGTCAGATCGGCTGAACCGACTTCAGACGAGGGCCCAAGACGCTACAGACAGAAGTTGTCAGATCGGCTCAACCGAGGGCCCAAGACGCCACAGACAGAAGTTGTCAGATCGGCTCAACCGAGGGCCCAAGACGCCACAGACAGAAGTTGTCAGATCGGCTGAACCGACTCCAGACGAGGGCCCAAGACGCTACAGTCGATTTTATGAGAAGACGGGATTTTCAGTTAAACTTCAGGAGTTTAACTGACAGAACACCAGAAAATCTGTTTCTCACTTCTGTGATGTTTCCAAAACATTTATCTAATAATGTCCGCGTTGTCTCCCCCCCCCCCGTGTAGCTAAGATGTTCCGTCGGGTTCTGACCATTGTCCAGGCCCACTGTAAGCTGGGTCTGACCGCTACGCTGGTCCGAGAGGACGACAAGATCGTTGATCTCAACTTCCTGATTGGGCCCAAGCTGTTCGAGGCGAACTGGATGGAGCTCCAGAACAACGGATACATCGCTAAGGTCCAGTGTGCCGAGGTTAGTCCGTCTGTGTGGGGATAAACCTGGGTTAAACCTGGGTTAAACCTGAGGTTAGTCCGTCTGTGTGGGGATAAACCTGGGTTAAACCTGGGTTAAACCTGGGTTAGTCCGTCTGTGTGGGGATAAACCTGGGTTAAACCTGGGTTAAACCTGGGTTAGTCCGTCTGTGTGGGGATAAACCTGGGTTAGTCCGTCTGTGTGGGGATAAACCTGGGTTAAACCTGGGTTAAACCTGGGTTAGTCCGTCTGTGTGGGGATAAACCTGGGTTAAACCTGGGTTAAACCTGGGTTAGTCCGTCTGTGTGGGGATAAACCTGGGTTAAACCTGGGTTAAACCTGGGTTAGTCCGTCTGTGTGGGGATAAACCTGGGTTAGTCCGTCTGTGTGGGGATAAACCTGGGTTAGTCCGTCTGTGTGGGGATAAACCTGGGTTAGTCCGTCTGTGTGGGGATAAACCTGGGTTAAACCTGGGTTAAACCTGGGTTAGTCCGTCTGTGTGGGGATAAACCTGGGTTAGTCCGTCTGTGTGGGGATAAACCTGGGTTAGTCCGTCTGTGTGGGGATAAACCTGGGTTAAACCTGGGTTAAACCTGGGTTAGTCCGTCTGTGTGGGGATAAACCTGGGTTAAACCTGGGTTAAACCTGGGTTAGTCCGTCTGTGTGGGGATAAACCTGGGTTAAACCTGGGTTAAACCTGGGTTAGTCCGTCTGTGTGGGGATAAACCTGGGTTAGTCCGTCTGTGTGGGGATAAACCTGGGTTAAACCTGGGTTAAACCTGGGTTAGTCCGTCTGTGTGGGGATAAACCTGGGTTAGTCCGTCTGTGTGGGGATAAACCTGGGTTAAACCTGGGTTAAACCTGGGTTAGTCCGTCTGTGTGGGGATAAACCTGGGTTAGTCCGTCTGTGTGGGGATAAACCTGGGTTAAACCTGGGTTAAACCTGGGTTAGTCCGTCTGTGTGGGGATAAACCTGGGTTAAACCTGGGTTAAACCTGGGTTAGTCCGTCTGTGTGGGGATAAACCTGGGTTAAACCTGGGTTAAACCTGGGTTAGTCCGTCTGTGTGGGGATAAACCTGGGTTAGTCCGTCTGTGTGGGGATAAACCTGGGTTAGTCCGTCTGTGTGGGGATAAACCTGGGTTAGTCCGTCTGTGTGGGGATAAACCTGGGTTAAACCTGGGTTAAACCTGGGTTAGTCCGTCTGTGTGGGGATAAACCTGGGTTAGTCCGTCTGTGTGGGGATAAACCTGGGTTAGTCCGTCTGTGTGGGGATAAACCTGGGTTAAACCTGGGTTAAACCTGGGTTAGTCCGTCTGTGTGGGGATAAACCTGGGTTAAACCTGGGTTAAACCTGGGTTAGTCCGTCTGTGTGGGGATAAACCTGGGTTAAACCTGGGTTAAACCTGGGTTAGTCCGTCTGTGTGGGGATAAACCTGGGTTAGTCCGTCTGTGTGGGGATAAACCTGGGTTAAACCTGGGTTAAACCTGGGTTAGTCCGTCTGTGTGGGGATAAACCTGGGTTAGTCCGTCTGTGTGGGGATAAACCTGGGTTAAACCTGGGTTAAACCTGGGTTAGTCCGTCTGTGTGGGGATAAACCTGGGTTAGTCCGTCTGTGTGGGGATAAACCTGGGTTAGTCCGTCTGTGTGGGGATAAACCTGGGTTAGTCCGTCTGTGTGGGGATAAACCTGGGTTAAACCTGGGTTAAACCTGGGTTAGTCCGTCTGTGTGGGGATAAACCTGGGTTAGTCCGTCTGTGTGGGGATAAACCTGGGTTAGTCCGTCTGTGTGGGGATAAACCTGGGTTAGTCCGTCTGTGTGGGGATAAACCTGGGTTAGTCCGTCTGTGTGGGGATAAACCTGGGTTAGTCCGTCTGTGTGGGGATAAACCTGGGTTAGTCCGTCTGTGTGGGGATAAACCTGGGTTAGTCCGTCTGTGTGGGGATAAACCTGGGTTAGTCCATCATCCATACCTGTACCAGTCTGTGTGGGGATAAACCTGGGTTAGTCTGTCATCCTGTACTAGTCTGTGTGGGGATAAACCTGGGTTAGTCTGTCATCCTGTACCAGTCTGTGTGGGGATAAACCTGGGTTAGTCCGTCATCTGTACCAGTCTGTGTGGGGATAAACCTGGGTTAGTCCATCATCCTGTACCAGTCTGTGTGGGGATAAACCTGGGTTAGTCCATCATCCTGTACCAGTCTGTGTGGGGATAAACCTGGGTTAGTCCGTCATCCTGTACCAGTCTGTGTGGGGATAAACCTGGGTTAGTCCATCATCCTGTACCAGTCTGTGTGGGGATAAACCTGGGTTAGTCCATCATCCTGTACCAGTCTGTGTGGGGATAAACCTGGGTTAGTCCGTCATCCTGTACCGGTCTGTGTGGGGGATAAACCTGGGTTAGTCCATCATCCTGTACCAGTCTATGTGGGGATAAACCTGGGTTAGTCCGTCATCCTGTACCAGTCTGTGTGGGGATAAACCTGGGTTAGTCCATCATCCTGTACCAGTCTGTGTGGGGATAAACCTGGGTTAGTCCGTCATCCTGTACCAGTCTGTGTGGGGGATAAACCTGGGTTAGTCCATCATCCTGTACCAGTCTATGTGGGGATAAACCTGGGTTAGTCTGTCATCCATACCTGTCTGTGTGGGGATAAACCTGGGTTAGTCAGTCATCCTGTACCAGTCTGTGTGGGGATAAACCTGGGTTAGTCTGTCATCCTGTACCAGTCTGTGTGGGGATAAACCTGGGTTAGTCTGTCATCCATACCTTTACCAGTCTGTGTGGGGATAAACCTGGGTTAGTCAGTCATCCATACCTGTACCAGTCTGTGTGGGGATAAACCTGGGTTAGTCTGTCATCCATACCTTTACCAGTCTGTGTGGGGATAAACCTGGGTTAGTCAGTCATCCATACCTGTACCAGTCTGTGTGGGGATAAACCTGGGTTAGTCTGTCATCCATACCTGTACCAGTCTGTGTGGGGATAAACCTGGGTTAGTCTGTCATCCTGTACCAGTCTGTGTGGGGATAAACCTGGGTTAGTCTGTCATCCATACCTTTACCAGTCTGTGTGGGGATAAACCTGGGTTAGTCTGTCATCCATACCTGTACCAGTCTGTGTGGGGATAAACCTGGGTTAGTTCGTCATCCTGTACCAGTCAGTGTGGGGATAAACCTGGGTTAGTCCATCATCCTGTACCAGTCTGTGGGGATAAACCTGGGTTAGTCCATCATCCTGTACCAGTCTGTGTGGGGATAAACCTGGGTTAGTCTGTCATCCATACCTGTACCAGTCTGTGTGGGGATAAACCTGGGTTAGTCTGTCATCCTGTACCAGTCTGTGTGGGGATATATGGGGACAGAGCTATATAGTATATTAGAAGGGTATATGGGGACAGAGCTATATAGTATATTAGAAGGGTTTATGGGGACAGAGCTATATAGTATATTAGAAGGGTATATGGGGACAGAGCTATATAGTATATTAGAAGGGTTTATGGGGACAGAGCTATATAGTATATTAGAAGGGTTTATGGGGACAGAGCTATATAGTATATTAGAAGGGTATATGGGGACAGAGCTATATAGTATATTAGAAGGGTTTATGGGGACAGAGCTATATAGTATATTAGAAGGGTATATGGGGACATAGCTATATAGTATATTAGAAGGGTTTATGGGGACAGAGCTATATAGTATATTAGAAGGGTTTATTGGGACAGAGCTATATAGTATATTAGAAGGGTATATGGGGACAGAGCTATATAGTATATTAGAAGGGTATTTGAGGACAGAGCTATATAGTATATTAGAAGGGTATTTGAGGACAGAGCTATATAGTATATTAGAAGGGTATATCAGGACAGATCTGTTGACCACATTAGAAGGGTATTTGGGGACAGAGCTATAAAGTATATTAGAAGGGTATATCAGGACAGAGCTGTTGACCACATTAGAAGGGTATATGGGGACAGAGCTATATAGTATATTAGAAGGGTATTTGGGGACAGAGCTGTTGACCACGTTTTGGGTCAGCCCCAACGTGATCTAGGAAGTGTTTGGGGTTTCTGTCTTAAACCTTGTTAGTTCATCAAAATGAGCGAGAGGGCTGAAGTAATCAGGATTACTGTACGTGAGCTTGAGAATAATCCAGACTTTATTTTTCGGAGAAGTCTGAAGCTAATTCTTTGTGAACTGGTGTGACCTGCTGGACCATAAAGCCCACGCTATGTGGTAATCACCTGCCTGCCAACGGCTGTCGTTCAGGGGTGGGAAACCCCAGTCCTCGAGGGCCTGATTTGGTGTCACACTTGTTCTCCATCCGTAGCAAACACAGCTGATTCATCAAATGTCATTCTAAACTGAAGATTAGCATAAGGTGATTATTGGAGTCAGGTGTGTTAGCTGGGGACCTGGGGGTAAAACTGTGTCACCAATCAGGCCCTCGAGGACTGGAGTTGCCCACCTCAGTGTTTCCAGACACTGAGGGGGGGGCTGTCCTCTTTAGATCTCTATTGGTCCTCAGGGGGTTTAACTGACCTGAAGAGGTTCTGGTCTCAGGGGGTTTAACTGACCTGAAGAGGTTCTGGTCTCAGGGGGTTTAACTGACCTGAAGAGGTTCTGGTCTCAGGGGGTTTAACTGACCTGAAGAGGTTCTGGTCTCAGGGGGTTTAACTGACCTGAAGAGGTTCTGGTCTCAGGGGGTTTAACTGACCTGAAGAGGTTCTGGTCTCAGGGGGTTTAACTAACCTGAAGAGGTTCTGCTGTATGTTTGTTTTGTGGGACACAGGAAGTGTAGAATAATGGGCATAAAAGAGAAAGGTCACAGGAAACCGTCCTGCTTTTCACATCATTGATGCCCAGCAGGGGTTCTTGACCCCAGCAAGATTAGCTACAGCGTGTGGAGTAGATAATGGGAATCCTAATGAAGTAATTAACTAGGCCTGATCTCGATCCCAAAACCCTTACGTCATCCTATCCAGCCTGGTTTCACCTGATCTGACTTCCCATCTTTTTTAATTAGTTTTCAAACATCCGTTTACAATTCAACATTTCGTCAATTAGGGAGGGTAGGAAGTAGACTCCAACAACACATTAGTAACATGAGGCTCTGTGTGGACGGTGTGCTGGACTAACAGGTAGAGGGTAGGAAGTAGACTCCAACAACACATTAGTAACATGAGGCTCTATGTGGACAGTGTGCTGGACTAACAGGTAGAGAGTAGGAAGTAGACTCCAACAACACATTAGTAACATGAGGCTTTGTGTGGACAGTGTGCTGGAGAAACAGATAGAGGGTAGAGGTGTTGACCTCCGATGTCCTGGTTTCATTCCCAACCTGGTCCTCAACACCATCATCACTACCTGACCACCACCACCAGCTTCCTATTGGCTTACGCCCTACTGGGAGGGGACTAGTATCACTATGGAAACGTCGGTGATGTCATTATTACGTCCAGCGCGTTGTTTTTTTTCTAGACGACGATATACACCGCTCAAACAAATAAAGGGAACACTTAAACAACACAATGTAACTCCAAGTCAATCACACTTATGTGAAATCAAACTGTCCACTCAGGAAGCAACACTGATTGACAATAAATTTCACATGCTGTTGTGCAAATGGGATAGACAACAGGTGGAAATTATAGGCATTTAGCAAGACACCCCCAATAAAGGAGTGGTTCTGCAGGTGGTGACCACAGACCACTTCTCAGTTCCTATGCTTCCTGGCTGATGTTTTGGTCACTTTTGAATGCTGGCGGTGCGTTCACTCTAGTGGTAGCATGAGACGGAGTCTACAACCCACACAAGTGGCTCAGGTTGTGCAGCTCACCCAGGATGGCACATCAATGCGAGCTGTGGCAAGAAGGTTTGCTGTGTCTGTCAGCGTAGTGTCCAGAGCATGGAGGCGCTACCAGGAGACAGGCCAGTACATCAGGAGACAGGCCAGTACATCAGGAGACGTGGAGGAGGCCGGAGGAGGGCAACAACCCAGCAGCAGGACCGCTACCTCTGCCTTTGTGCAAGGAGGAGCAGGAGGAGCACTGCCAGAGCCCTGCAAAATGACCTCCCCTAGACAATATATTTTTTCTTTAGTAAACTAATCAGTATGCAGAATGTTCTAAGGGTCAGGCCAGCTTGGCCTCGTCATTGGCACAATCCTTTTTTGGATTGTTGACAATCTATGCAAGACAGACAGATGATTGCAAAATGGCCACAAATGTGCATGTGTCTGCTCAAACGGTCAGAAACACTCCATAAGGGTGGTATGAGGGCCCGACGTCCACAGGTGGGGGTTGTGCTTACAGCCCAACACCGTGCAGGACGTTTGGCATTTGCCAGAGAACACCAAGATCCTCAGACCCCTTGTGAGACCATATGCTGGTGTGGTTGGCCCTGGGTTCCTCCTAATGCAAGACAATGCTAGACCTCATGTGGCTGGAGTGTGTCAGCAGTTCCTGCAAGAGGAAGGCTATGGACTGGCCCGCCCGTTCCCCAGACCTGAATCCAATTGAGCACATCTGGGACATCATGTCTCGCTCCATCCACCAACCATATTAGAAGGGTTGCACCACAGACTGTCCAGGAGTTGGAGGATGCTTTACTCCAGGTCTGGGAGGAGATCTCTCAGGAGACCATCTGCCACCTCATCAGGAGCATGCCCAGTCGTTGTAGGGAGGTCATACAGGCACGTGGAGGCCCCACACACTACTGAGCCTCATTTTGACTTGTTTTAAGGACATTACATCAAAGTTGGATCAGCCTGTAGTGTGGTTTTCCACTTTAATTTTGAGTGTGACTCCAAACCCAGACCTCCATGGGTTGATACATTAGATTTCCATTGATAATTTTTGTGTGATTTTGTTGTCAGCACATTCAACTATGTAAAGAAAAAAGTATTTAATAAGAATATTTCATTCATTCAGATCTAGGATGTGTTATTTTAGTGTTCCCTTTATATTTTTGAGCAGTGTATATTAGAAGGGTATTTGGGGACAGAGATACAGTGGGGCAAAAAAGTATTTAGTCAGCCACCAATTGTGCAAGTTCTCCCACTTAAAAAGATGAGAGAGGCCTGTAATTTTCCTCATAGGTACACTTCAACTACGACAGACAAAATTAGGAAATAAAATCCAGAAAATCACATTGTAGGATTTTTAATCTATTTATTTGCAAATTATGGTGGAAAATAAGTATTTGGTCACCTATAAACAAGCAAGATTTCTGGCTCTCACAGACTTTTTTAAGAGGCTCCTCTGTCCTCCACTCATTACCTGTATTAATGGCACCTGTTTGAAGTTGTTATCACTATAAAAGACACCTGTCCACAACCTCAAACAGTCACACTCCAAACTCCACTATGGCCAAGACCAAAGAGCTGTCAAAGGACACCAGAAACAAAATTGTAGACCTGCACCAGGCTGGGAAGACTGAATCTGCAATAGGTAAGCAGCTTGGTTTGAAGAAATCAACTGTGGGAGCAATTATTAGGAAATGGAAGACATACAAGACCACTGATAATCTCCCTCGATCTGGGGCTCCACGCAAGATCTCACCCCGTGGGGTCAAAATGATCACAAGAACGGTGAGCAAAAATTCCAGAACCACACGGGGGGACCTAGTGAATGACCTGCAGAGAGCTGGGACCAAAGTAACAAAGCCTACCATCAGTAACACACTACGCCGCCAGGGACTCAAATCCTGCAGTGCCAGACGTGTCCCCCTGCTTAAGCCAGTACATGTCCAGGCCCGTCTGAAGTTTGCTAGAGAGCATTTGGATGATCCAGAAGAACATTGGCAGAATGTCATATGGTCAGATGAAACCAAAATATAACTTTTTGGTAAAAACTCAACTCGTCGTGTTTGGAGGACAAATAATGCTGAGTTGCATCCAAAGAACACCATACCTACTGTGAAGCATGAGGGTAGAAACATCATGCTTTGGGGCTGTTTTCTGCAAAGGGACCAGGACGACTGATCCGTGTAAAGGAAAGAATGAATGGGGCCATGTATCGTGAGATTTTGAGTGAAAACCTCCTTCCATCAGCAAGGGCATTGAAGATGAAACGTGGCTGGGTCTTTCAGCATGATCCCAAACACACCGCCCAGGCAACGAAGGAGTGGCTTCGTAAGAAGCATTTCAAGGTCCTGGAGTGGCCTAGCCAGTCTCCAGATCTCAACCCCATAGAAAATCTTTGAAGGGAGTTGAAAGTCTGTGTTGCCCAGCAACAGCCCCAAAACATCACTGCTCTAGAGGAGATCTGCATGGAGGAATGGGCCAAAATACCAGCAACAGTGTGTGAAAACCTTGTGAAGACTTACAGAAAACGTTTGACCTCTGTCATTGCCAACAAAGGGTATATAACAAAGTATTGAGAAACTTTTGTTATTGACCAAATATTTATTTTCCACCATAATTTGCAAATAAATTCATTAAAAATCCTACAATGTGATTTTCTGGATTTTTTTTCTCCCTTTGTCTGCCATAGTTGACGTGTACCTATGATGAAAAGTACAGGCCTCTCTCATCTTTTTAAGTGGGAGAACTTGCACAATTGGTGGCTGACTAAATACTTTTTTGCTCCACTGTATATAGTAAATTAGAAGGGTATTTGGGGACAGAGCTATATAGTATATTAGAAGGGTATTTGGGGACAGAGCTATATATTATATTAGAAGGGTATTTGAGGACAGAGCTATATAGTATATTAGAAGGGTATATGGGGAAAGAGCTATAGTATATTAGAATAGTATTTGGGGACAGAGCTATATAGTATATTAGAAGGGTATATGGGGACAGAGTTATATAGTATATTAGAAGGGTATATATCAGGACAGATCTGTTGACCACATTAGAAGGGTATTTGGGGACAGAGCTATATAGTATATTAGAAGGGTATTTGGGGACAGAGCTATATAGTATATTAGAAGGGTATTTGGGGACAGAGCTATATAGTATATTAGAAGGGTATATCAGGACAGATCTGTTGACCACATTAGAAGGGTATTTGGGGACAGAGCTATAAAGTATATTAGAAGGGTATATCAGGACAGAGCTGTTGACCACATTAGAAGGGTATTTGGGGACAGAGCTGTTGACCACATTAGAAGGGTATATGGGGACAGAGCTATATAGTATATTAGAAGGGTACTTGGGGACAGGGCTGTTGACCACGTTTTGGGTCAGCCCCAACGTGATCTAGGAAGTGTTTGGTGTTTCTGTCTTAAACCTTGTTAGTTCATCAAAATGAGTGAGAGGGCTGAAGTAATCAGGATTACTGTACGTGAGCTTGAGAATAATCCAGACTTTATTTTTCTGAGAAGTCTGAAGCTAATTCTTTGTGAACTGGTGTGAACTGCTGTACCATAAAGCCCACGCTATGTGGTAATCACCTGACGCTAACAAGGCAGACTACACCGCTCGCGTTGCAAAATAAATTTAGAAATCTATATTATTCAACTATTGCACCCGCACTGCTCCCGCGCGCCAACGAGTGTCTGCGTTGCCGAGGGCTAAAATAGAAGTCAGTTCTATTTCTGACGCAGATCACGCTACAAGTCCTGCCTCTTCCATCTCCTCGAACGACGTCAGTGGCGGTAATGCACCTAATTTATGAAAGTTGCCAATCGCAATATAAAGTCAAGAGAAGAAAAGGCCTGGAAGGAGGAGAGACGACTAGAAAAGATTCGGTTGACCGTTTTATGTGTGGATTAATTGTCGGAGTAGAGGACCTTGTGCATTTCAGGTAAAATAACAACCCAACAATGTTTATATCCCAGGACAAATTAGCTAGCAACAGCAAGCTAGCTAAACAGGACAAATAATCTAGCAACAGCAAGCTAGCTAAATAGGACAAATAATCTAGCAACAGCAAGCTAGCTAAATAGGACAAATAATCTAGCAACAGCAAGCTAGCTAAATAGGACAAATAATCTAGCAACAGCAAACTAGCTAAATAGGACAAATAATCTAGCAACAGCAAGCTAGCTAAATAGAACAAATAATCTAGCAACAGCAAGCTAGCTAAATAGGACAAATAATCTAGCAACAGCAAGCTAGCTAAATAGGACAAATAATCTAGCAACAGCAAGCTAGCTAAATAGGACAAATAATCTAGCAACAGCAAGCTAGCTAAATAGGACAAATAATCTAGCAACAGCAAGCTAGCTAAATAGGACAAATAATCTAGCAACAGCAAGGAAGGCTGAATTGCCGTACATGTTTAATGCTTTTCGTCCCCAAATTAAGAGAATTGTTTCAGAGTTTGTTTTGATATTTTATCCTGCGTGTCGTGATCGCGTTTGATGTAGGGGACAAAATACATTTATGCACGATGGCGCACGATGGCGCACGATGGCACACGATGGCGCACGATGGCACACGATGGCACACGATGGCGCACGATGGCGCACGATGGCAAACGATGGCGCACGATGGCACACCATGGCACACCATGGCGCAGGCGTGCAGCCGGTTTGGGTTCACAGCTGATTCATCAAATGTCATTCTAAACTGAAGATCAGGATTAGGTGATTGGAACAAGTTGGGGGGTGGCTGTCCTCTTCAGATCTCTATTGGTCCTCAAGGGGGGGTGTCCCCTTTAGATCTCTTTTGGTCCTCAACAGGGGGGGGGGGCTGTCCTCTTTAGATCTCTATTGGTCCTCAAGGGGGGAGGGGGGGTTGTCCTCTTTCCACCTCTATTGGTCCTCAAGGGGGGGGGGGGGTGTCCTCTTTAGATCTCTATTGGTCCTCAAGGGGGGGGGGGGGGGGTCTGTCCTCTTTAGATCTCTATTGGTCCTCAAGGGGGGGGGGGGGGGGCTGTAGTTCCAGTCCTCAAGGGGGGGGGGGGGGGGGCTGTAGTTCCAGTCCTCAAGGGGGGCTGTCGTTCAGGGGTGGGAAACCCCAGTCCTCGGGGGGGGGGCTGTCGTTCAGGGGTGGGAAACCCCAGTCCTCAAGGGACTCATTTGGTGTCACACTTGTTCTCCATCCGTAGCAAACACAGCTGATTCATCAAATGTCATTCTAAACTGAAGATCAGGATTAGGTGATTGGAACAAGTTGGGGGGTGGCTGTCCTCTTCAGATCTCTATTGGTCCTCAAGGGGGGGGGGGGGGGGTGTGTCCTCTTTAGATCTCTTTTGGTCCTCAACAGGGGGGGGGGGGCTGTCCTCTTTAGATCTCTATTGGTCCTCAAGGGGGGGGGGGGGGGGGGCTGTCCTCTTTAGATCTCTATTGGTCATCAAGGGAGGGGGGGGGCTGTCCTCCTTTAGATCTCTATTGATCCTCAAGGGGGGGGGGGGGCTGTCCTCTTTAGATCTCTATTGGTCCTCAAGGGGGGGGGGGCTGTCCTCTTTAGATCTCTATTGGTCATCAAGGGAGGGGGGGGGGCTGTCCTCCTTTAGATCTCTATTGATCCTCAAGGGGGGGGGGGGGGGCTGTCCTCTTTAGATCTCTATTGGTCCTCAAGGAGGGGGGACTGTCCTCTTTAGATCTCTATTGGTCCTCAAGGAGGGGGGGGCTGTCCTCTTTAGATCTCTATTGATCCTCAAGGAGGGGGGGGGGGCTGTCCTCTTTAGATCTCTATTGATCCTCAAGGAGGGGGGGGGGGGCTGTCCTCTTTAGATCTCTATTGGTCCTCAAAGGGGGGGGGGGCTGTCCTCTTTCCACCTCTATTGGTCCTCGGGGGGGGGGGGGGGGGGGCTGTCCTCTTTAGATCTCTGTTGGTCCTCAAGAGGGGGGGCTGTCCTCTTTTTATCTCTATTGGTCCTCAAGGAGGGGGGGGCTGTCCTCTTTAGATCTCTGCCTAGTTAAATAAAGTTGTTTTTTTAACATGTTGATTCCCATGGGATAATTACTATCAGAGGACCTAGGAGTTGGCTGAAAAAGCAGTATGTTTTTTTTTTAAATAAATACAAATCTTTATTTTTACCAGGTTCGTCTCATTGAGGTTTAAAACCATATTTCCTGAGAGACACCAGGAAATCAACACACATTTCCAGTCGCCATGACAACATCAAACACAAACAGTTTAAATCATTTACACATTGAACAGGCAATCATTATTTGGGGGACTTGTGGTGTCAAAAACAGTGAGTGATAGCCTGAATTCAAAGTTGATTTAAAACATAAAATAATAATTCACAAATCCCTACAATTCCCTATAACGTAGTTTTAAAAATAAATACAAATAATAATACGATTTTTGCAAAAACTGTAATCTTCTGTTTCACCGAGTCGTTGCTGAACCACTCCACAAATGTCTTGTTAACAAACTATAGTTTCGGCAAGTCGGTTAGGACATCTACTTTGTGCAGGACACAGGTAATTTTTCCAACAATTGTTTGACAGACCGATTATTTAACTTATAATTCACTGCATCACAATTCCAGTGGGTCAGAAGTTTACATACACTAAGTTGACTGTGCCTTTTAAACAGCTTGGAAAATTCCAGAAAATGACGTCATGGCTTTAGAAGCTTCTGATTGGCTAATTAACATAATTTCAGTCAATTGGAGGTGTACCTGTGGATGTATTTCAAGGCCTACCTTCAAACTCAGTGTCCTCTTTGCTTGACGTCATGAGGAAAATCAATAAATCAGCCAAGACCTCAGGAAAAAAAGATGAATAACACACGTACTACTTTACAAGCACATAGAAATGTGTAGTTTGACGTCAGAATGTCCTTCGTCTAGGTGTGGTGTCCGATGTCCCCGGAGTTTTACCGGGAATACGTGGCCATCAAGACGAAGAGACGTATTCTCCTCTACACCATGAACCCCAACAAGTTCAGAGCCTGTCAGTTCCTCATC
Organism: Oncorhynchus mykiss; assembly: GCF_057628025.1. Lineage (NCBI taxonomy): Eukaryota > Metazoa > Chordata > Actinopteri > Salmoniformes > Salmonidae > Oncorhynchus > Oncorhynchus mykiss. Next base: position 7,197,742 of record NC_143039.1, on the reverse strand, counting down.
AAGTTCCACGAGAGACGCAACGACAAGATCATGGTGTTCGCCGACAACGTCTTCGCTCTGAAGGAGTACGCTATCCGCCTCAACAAGTAGGTAGAGAGACACACACACACACACACACACACACACACACACAGCTATCCGCCTCAACAAGTAGGTAGAGAGAGACACACACACACACACACACACAAACACAGCTATCCGCCTCAACAAGTAGGTAGAGAGACACACACACATACAGCTATCCGCCTCAACAGGTAGGTAGAAAGAGACACACAAGCAGATCAACGACGTCATCCCCACAGTGACCGGACCTGCAGTGCATTCTGGACTTATTCAGACCCCTTCCCCCTTTTCCACATTTTGTTCCGTTAAAAATTCTCATCAATCTACACACAATACCCCATAATGACATCACAATACCCCATAATGACATCACAATACCCCATAATGACATCACAATACCCCATAATGACATCACAATACCCCATAATGACATCACAATACCCCATAATGACATCACAATACCCCATAATAATGAAGCAAAAACAGGTTTTTAGACAGAAATACCTCATTTACAATGAGTATTCAGACCCTTTGCTATGAGACTTGAAATTGAGCTCAGGTGCGTCCTGTTTCCATTGATCATCCTTGAGATGTTTCTACAACTTGATTGGAGTCCACCTGTCGTAAATTCAATTGATTGGACATGATTTGGAAAGGTACACACCTGTCTATATAATGTCCTACAGTTGACAGAACAAAATCCAAGCCATGAGGTCGAAGGAATCGTCCGTAGAGCGCCGAGACAGGATTGTGTCGAGGCACAGATCTGGGGAAGGGTACCAAAACATTTCTGCAGCATTGAAGATCCCCAAAAACACAGTGGCCTCCATCATTCTTAAATGGAAGAAGTTTGGAACCACCAAGACTCTTCCTAGAGCTGGTCGCCCGGCCAAACTGAGCAATTGGGGAAGAAGGGCCTTGGTCAGGGAGCCAACCAAGAACCTGATGGTCACTCTAACAGAGCTCCAGAGTTCCTCTGTGGGGATCGGAGAACCTTCCAGAAGGACAACCATCTCTACAGCACTCCACCAATCAGGCTTTTATGGTAGAGTGGACAGACAGAAGCCACTTCTCAGTAAAAGATACATGACAGCCCGCTTGGAGTTTGCCAAAAGGCCCCTAAAGGACTCTGACCATGAGAAACAAGATTTTCTGATCTGATGAAACCAAGATTGAACTTTTTGGCCTGAATGCCAAGCTTCACATCTGGAGGAAACCTGGCACCATCCCTACGGTGAAGCATGGTGGTGGCAGCATCATGCTGAGGGGATGTTTTTCAGCGGCAGGGACTGGGAGACTAGTCAGGATCGAGGGAAAGATGAACAGAGTAAAGTACAGAGAGATCCTTGATGACAACCTGCTCCAGAGCGCCCAGGACCTCAGACTGGGGCGAAGGGTCACCTTCTAATACAGGACAACGATCCTAAGCACACAGCCAAGACAACACAGGAGCGGCTTCGGGACAACTCTCTGAATGTCCTTGAGTGGCCCAGCCAGAGCCCGGACTTTAACATCTCTGGAGAGACCTGAAAATAGCTGTGCAGCGACGCTCCCCATCCAACCTGACAGAGCTTGAGAGGATCTGCAGAGAAAAATAGGAGAAACTCCCCAAATACAGGTGTGCCAAGCTTGTAGCGACATACCCAAGAAGACTCAACAAGGCTGTAATCGCTGCCAAAGGTGCTTCAACAAAGTACTGAGTAAAGGGTCTGAATACTTATGTAAATGTGATATCCGTTTTTTGGGGGGGTGAGGGAAGAATAAAAAATAAAAAACAAGAGTGTTTGCTTTATCATCATGATGTCATCACGGGGTAATGTCTGTAGAACGTTTTGTTTCCTCATTTAAGGAAAAAAAAGTAGAAAAATGTGGAGAAAGTCAAGAGGTCTGAATACTTTCTGAATGCTCTGTTATTACCTCGTACCTCAGCACATTGGTACTGGTACTTCCTGTATATAGCCATGTTATTACCTCGTACCTCAGCACATTGGTACTGGTACTTCCTGTATATAGCCATGTTATTACCTCGTACCTCAGCACATTGGGACTGGTACTTCCTGTATATAGCCATGTTATTACCTCGTACCTCAGCACATTGACTCAGTACTGGTACCATGTGTATACAGCCATGTTATTACCTCGTACCTCAGCACATTGACTCAGTACTGGTACCATGTGTATACAGCCATGTTATTACCTCGTACCTCAGCGCATTGACTCAGTACTGGTACTTCCTGTATATAGCCATGTTATTACCTCGTACCTCAGCACATTGACTCAGTACTGGTACTTCCTGTATATAGCCATGTTATTACCTCGTACCTCAGCACATTGACTCAGTACTGGTACTTCCTGTATATAGCCATGTTATTACCTCGTACCTCAGCACATTGACTCAGTACTGGTACCATGTGTATATAGCCATGTTATTACCTCATACCCCCCCATATCTAACGTCTCTCTCCTCTCAGGCCCTGTATCTAACGTCTCTCTCCTCTCAGGCCCTGTATCTAACATCTCTCTCCTCTCAGGCCCTGTATCTAACATCTCTCTCCTCTCAGGCCCTGTATCTAACGTCTCTCTCCTCTCAGGCCCTGTATCTAACATCTCTCTCCTCTCAGGCCCTGTATCTAACATCTCTCTCCTCTCAGGCCCTGTATCTAACGTCTCTCTCCTCTCAGGCCCTGTATCTAACGTCTCTCTCCTCTCAGGCCCTGTATCTAACGTCTCTCTCCTCTCAGGCCCTGTATCTAACATCTCTCTCCTCTCAGGCCCTGTATCTAACGTCTCTCTCCTCTCAGGCCCTGTATCTAACGTCTCTCCTCTCAGGCCCTGTATCTAACGTCTCTCCTCTCAGGCCCTGTATCTAACGTCTCTCTCCTCTCAGGCTCTGTATCTAACGTCTCTCCCCTCTCAGGCCCTATATCTAACGTCTCTCTCCTCTCAGGCCCTGTATCTAACGTCCCTCTCCTCTCAGACCCTATATCTAACATATCTCTCCTCTCAGGCCCTGTATCTAACATCTCTCTCCTCTCAGTCCCTGTATCTAACGTCTCTCTCCTCTCAGGCCCTGTATCTAACGTCTCTCTCCTCTCAGGCCCTGTATCTAACATCTCTCTCCTCTCAGTCCCTGTATCTAACGTCTCTCTCCTCTCAGGCCCTGTATCTAACGTCTCTCTCCTCTCAGGCCCTGTATCTAACGTCTCTCTCCTCTCAGGCCCTGTATCTAACATCTCTCTCCTCTCAGGCCCTGTATCTAACGTCTCTCTCCTCTCAGGCCCTGTATCTAACGTCTCTCTCCTCTCAGGCCCTACATCTATGGCCCCACCTCTCAGGGAGAGAGGATGCAGATCCTACAGAACTTTAAACACAACCCCAAGATCAACACCATCTTCATCTCCAAGGTAACCAACTCTTACCCCCATCACGTGTCTCCAAGGTAACCAACCCCTCCCCCATCACATAATATCTCCAAGGTTACCTGGGCTGTATTCATCTCCAAACGGGGAGAGACCTTAAGTGAATTTGTCCCTGTAGAAACATTTATTTATTTTTCGTTTGCGAAATGTTTTCCTATAGTTTGAATGAATACACCCCTGGGTTGAGTGGCTCAGTCTGTCGTCTGGCGTTGCCGTGATACGGGGGGATGACTGAGGGTTTCTGGGTAAGGACAGCCGGATGTATTTGTAGTGTGGTTTCTTTTCCTCTTCTGCCGTCATGTGGAGAGGCACCGTCATGTGGAGAGGCACCGTCATGTGGAGAGGCACCGTCATGTGGAGAGGCACCGTCGTGTGGAGAGGCACCGTCGTGTGGAGAGGCACCGTCATGTGGAGAGGCACCGTCATGTGGAGAGGCACCGTCATGTGGAGAGGCACCGTCATGTGGAGAGGCACCGTCATGTGGAGAGGCACCGTCATGTGGAGAGGCACCGTCATGTGAGAGAGGCACCGTCATGTGGAGAGGCACCGTCATGTGGAGAGGCACCGTCATGTGGAGAGGCACCGTCATGTGGAGAGGCACCGTCATGTGGAGAGGCACCGTCATGTGGAGAGGCACCGTCATGTGGAGAGGCACCGTCATGTGGAGAGGCACCGTCATGTGAGAGAGGCACCGTCATGTGGAGAGGCACCGTCATGTGGAGAGGCACCGTCATGTGGAGAGGCACCGTCATGTGGAGAGGCACCGTCATGTGGAGAGGCACCGTCATGTGGAGAGGCACCGTCATGTGGAGAGGCACCGTCATGTGGAGAGGCACCGTCATGTGGAGAGGCACCGTCATGTGAGAGGGAGAGGCACCGTCATGTGGAGAGGCACCGTCATGTGGAGAGGGAGAGGCACCGTCATGTGGAGAGGCACCGTCATGTGGAGAGGGAGAGGCACCGTCATGTGGAGAGGCACCGTCATGTGGAGAGGCACCGTCATGTGGAGAGGCACCGTCGTTTGGAGAGGCACCGTCATGGGGAGAGGCACCGTCATGGGGAGAGGCACCGTCATGGGGAGAGGCACCGTCATGGGGAGAGGCACCCTCATTTGGAGAGGCACCGTCATTTGGAGAGGCACCGTCATTTGGAGAGGCACCGTCATTTGGAGAGGCACCGTCATGGGGAGAGGCACCGTCATGTGGAGAGGCACCGTCATGTGGAGAGGCACCGTCATGGGGAGAGGCACCGTCATGTGGAGAGGCACCGTCATGGGGAGAGGCACAGTCATGGGGAGAGGCACCGTCATGTGGAGAGGCACCGTCATGTGGAGAGGCACCGTCATGTGGAGAGGCACCGTCATGTGGAGAGGCACCGTCATGGGGAGAGGCACCGTCATGTGGAGAGGCACCGTCATTTGGAGAGGCACCGTCATTTGGAGAGGCACCGTCATGGGGAGAGGCACCGTCATGGGGAGAGGCACCGTCATGGGGAGAGGCACCGTCATGGGGAGAGGCACCGTCATGTGGAGAGGCACCGTCATGTGGAGAGGCACCGTCATGTGGAGAGGCACCGTCATGTGGAGAGGGAGAGGCACCGTCATGTGGAGAGGGAGAGGCACCGTCATGTGGAGAGGCACCGTCATGTGGAGAGGCACCGTCATGTGGAGAGGGACCGTCATGTGGAGAGGGAGAGGCACCGTCATGTGGAGAGGCACCGTCATGTGGAGAGGCACCGTCATGTGGAGAGGCACCGTCATGTGGAGAGGCACCGTCATGTGAGAGGGAGAGGCACCGTCATGTGGAGAGGCACCGTCATGTGGACAGGCACCGTCATGTGAGAGGGAGAGGCACCGTCATGGGGAGAGGCACCGTCATGTGAGAGGGAGAGGCACCGTCATGTGGAGAGGCACCGTCATGTGGAGAGGCACCGTCATGTGGAGAGGCACCGTCATGGGGAGAGGCACCGTCATGGGGAGAGGCACCGTCATGTGGAGAGGCACCGTCATGTGGAGAGGCACCGTCATGTGAGAGGGAGAAGCACCGTCATGTGGAGAGGCACCGTCATGTGGAGAGGCACAGTCATGTGAGAGGGAGAGGCACCGTCATGTGGAGAGGGAGAGGCACCGTCATGGGGAGAGGCACCGTCATGTGGAGAGGCACCGTCATGTGAGAGGGAGAGGCACCGTCATGGAGAGAGGCACCGTCATGTGGAGAGGCACCGTCATGTGGAGAGGCACCGTCATGTGGAGAGGCACCGTCATGTGAGAGGGAGAGGCACCGTCATGTGAGAGGGAGAGGCACCGTCATGTGGAGAGGGAGAGGCACCGTCATGTGGAGAGGCACCGTCATGTGGAGAGGCACCGTCATGTGGAGAGGCACCGTCATGTGGAGAGGCACTGTCATGTGGAGAGGCACCGTCATGTGGAGAGGGAGAGGCACCGTCATGTGGAGAGGGACCGTCATGTGGAGAGGCACCGTCATGTGGAGAGGGAGAGGCACCGTCATGTGGAGAGGGACCGTCATGTGGAGAGGGACCGTCATGTGGAGAGGCACCGTCATGTGGAGAGGGACCGTCATGTGGAGAGGGACCGTCATGTGGAGAGGGACTGTCATGTGGAGAGGCACCGTCATGTGGAGAGGCACCGTCATGTGGAGAGGGATAGACACCGTCATGTGGAGAGGCACCGTCATGTGGAGAGGCACCGTCATGTGGAGAGGCACCGTCATGTGGAGAGGCACCGTCATGTGGAGAGGGACCGTCATGTGGAGAGGGACCGTCATGTGGAGAGGGACCGTCATGTGGAGAGGGACCGTCATGTGGAGAGGGACCGTCATGTGGAGAGGGACCGTCATGGGGAGAGGGACCATCATGTGGAGAGGGACCGTAATGGGGAGAGGGACCGTCATGTGGAGAGGCACCGTCATGTGGAGAGGGAGAGGCACCGTCATGTGGAGAGGCACCGTCATGTGGAGAGGCACCGTCATGGGGAGAGGCACCGTCATGTGAGAGGGAGAGGCACCGTCATGTGGAGAGGCACCGTCATGTGGAGAGGCACCGTCATGTGAGAGGGAGAGGCACCGTCATGTGGAGAGGCACCATCATGTGGAGAGGCACCGTCATGTGGAGAGGGACCGTCATGTGGAGAGGGACCGTCATGTGGAGAGGGACCGTCATGTGGAGAGGGACCGTCATGTGGAGAGGGACCGTCATGTGGAGAGGGACCGTCATGGGGAGAGGCACCGTCATGTGGAGAGGGAGAGGCACTGTCATGTGGAGAGGCACTGTCATGTGGAGAGGCACCGTCATGTGGAGAGGCACCGTCATGTGGAGAGGCACCGTCATGGGGAGAGGCACCGTCATGTGGAGAGGGAGAGGCACCGTCATGTGGAGAGGCACCGTCATGTGAGAGGGAGAGGCACCGTCATGGGGAGAGGCACCGTCATGTGGAGAGGCACCGTCATGTGAGAGGGAGAGGCACCGTCATGTGAGAGGGAGAGGCACCGTCATGTGGAGAGGCACCGTCATGTGGAGAGGCACCGTCATGTGGAGAGGCACCGTCATGTGGAGAGGGAGAGGCACCGTCATGTGGAGAGGGACCGTCATGTGGAGAGGGACCGTCATGTGGAGAGGCACCGTCATGTGGAGAGGGACCGTCATGTGGAGAGGCACCGTCATGTGGAGAGGCACCGTCATGTGGAGAGGCACCGTCATGTGGAGAGGGATAGACACCGTCATGTGGAGAGGCACCGTCATGTGGAGAGGGACCGTCATGTGGAGAGGCACCGTCATGTGGAGAGGCACCGTCATGTGGAGAGGGAGAGGCACCGTCATGTGGAGAGGGACCTTCATGTGGAGAGGCACCGTCATGTGGAGAGGCACCGTCATGTGGAGAGGGACCGTCATGTGGAGAGGGACCGTCATGTGGAGAGGGACCGTCATTTGGAGAGGGACCGTCATGTGGAGAGGCACCGTCATGTGGAGAGGCACCGTCATGTGGAGAGGCACCGTCATGTGGAGAGGGATAGACACCGTCATGTGGAGAGGCACCGTCATGTGGAGAGGGACCGTCATGTGGAGAGGCACCGTCATGTGGAGAGGGAGAGGCACCGTCATGTGGAGAGGGACCGTCATGTGGAGAGGGACCGTCATGTGGAGAGGGACCGTCATGTGGAGAGGGACCGTCATGTGGAGAGGGACCGTCATGGGGAGAGGGACCGTCATGTGGAGAGGCACCGTCATGTGGAGAGGGAGAGGCACCGTCATGTGGAGAGGCACCGTCATGGGGAGAGGCACCGTCATGTGGAGAGGCACCGTCATGTGGAGAGGCACCGTCATGTGGAGAGGCACCGTCATGTGGAGAGGCACCGTCATGTGGAGAGGCACCGTCATGTGAGAGGGAGAGGCACCGTCATGTGAGAGGGAGAGGCACCGTCATGTGAGAGGGAGAGGCACCGTCATGTGAGAGGGAGAGGCACCGTCATGTGAGAGGGAGAGGCACCGTCATGTGGAGAGGGACCGTCATGTGGAGAGGGACCGTCATGTGGAGAGGGACCGTCATGTGAGAGGGACCGTCATGGGGAGAGGGACCGTCATGTGGAGAGGGACCGTCATGGGGAGAGGCACCGTCATGTGGAGAGGGAGAGGCACCGTCATGTGGAGAGGCACCGTCATGTGGAGAGGCACCGTCATGTGGAGAGGCACCGTCATGGGGAGAGGCACCGTCATGTGGAGAGGGAGAGGCACCGTCATGTGGAGAGGCACCGTCATGTGGAGAGGCACCGTCATGTGAGAGGGAGAGGCACCGTCATGGGGAGAGGCACCGTCATGTGGAGAGGCACCGTCATGTGAGAGGGAGATGCACCGTCATGTGAGAGGGAGAGGCACCGTCATGTGAGAGGGAGAGGCACCGTCATGTGAGAGGGAGAGGCACCGTCATGTGAGAGGGAGAGGCACCGTCATGTGAGAGGGAGAGGCACCGTCATGTGAGAGGGAGAGGCACCGTCATGTGGAGAGGCACCGTCATGTGAGAGGGAGAGGCACCGTCATGGGGAGAGGCACCGTCATGTGAGAGGGAGAGGCACCGTCATGTGAGAGGGAGAGGCACCGTCATGTGAGAGGGAGAGGCACCGTCATGTGGAGAGGCACCGTCATGTGGAGAGGCACCTTCATGTGGAGAGGCACCGTCATGTGGAGAGGCACCGTCATGTGGAGAGGCACCGTCATGTGGAGAGGCACCGTCATGGGGAGAGGCACCGTCATGGGGAGAGGCACCGTCATGTGGAGAGGCACCGTCATGTGGAGAGGCACCGTCATGTGGAGAGGCACCGTCATGTGGAGAGGGAGAGGCACCGTCATGTGGAGAGGCACCGTCATGTGGAGAGGCACCGTCATGTGGAGAGGCACCGTCATGTGGAGAGGGAGAGGCACCGTCATGTGGAGAGGGAGAGGCACCGTCATGTGGAGAGGCACTGTCATGTGGAGAGGCACCGTCATGTGGAGAGGCACCGTCATGTGGAGAGGCACCGTCATGGGGAGAGGCACCGTCATGTGGAGAGGGAGAGGCACCGTCATGTGGAGAGGCACCGTCATGTGAGAGGGAGAGGCACCGTCATGGGGAGAGGCACCGTCATGTGGAGAGGCACCGTCATGTGAGAGGGAGAGGCACCGTCATGTGAGAGGGAGAGGCACCGTCATGTGGAGAGGCACCGTCATGTGGAGAGGCACCGTCATGTGGAGAGGCACCGTCATGTGGAGAGGGAGAGGCACCGTCATGTGGAGAGGGACCGTCATGTGGAGAGGGACCGTCATGTGGAGAGGCACCGTCATGTGGAGAGGGACCGTCATGTGGAGAGGCACCGTCATGTGGAGAGGCACCGTCATGTGGAGAGGCACCGTCATGTGGAGAGGGATAGACACCGTCATGTGGAGAGGCACCGTCATGTGGAGAGGGACCGTCATGTGGAGAGGCACCGTCATGTGGAGAGGCACCGTCATGTGGAGAGGGAGAGGCACCGTCATGTGGAGAGGGACCTTCATGTGGAGAGGCACCGTCATGTGGAGAGGCACCGTCATGTGGAGAGGGACCGTCATGTGGAGAGGGACCGTCATGTGGAGAGGGACCGTCATTTGGAGAGGGACCGTCATGTGGAGAGGCACCGTCATGTGGAGAGGCACCGTCATGTGGAGAGGCACCGTCATGTGGAGAGGGATAGACACCGTCATGTGGAGAGGCACCGTCATGTGGAGAGGGACCGTCATGTGGAGAGGCACCGTCATGTGGAGAGGGAGAGGCACCGTCATGTGGAGAGGGACCGTCATGTGGAGAGGGACCGTCATGTGGAGAGGGACCGTCATGTGGAGAGGGACCGTCATGTGGAGAGGGACCGTCATGGGGAGAGGGACCGTCATGTGGAGAGGCACCGTCATGTGGAGAGGGAGAGGCACCGTCATGTGGAGAGGCACCGTCATGGGGAGAGGCACCGTCATGTGGAGAGGCACCGTCATGTGGAGAGGCACCGTCATGTGGAGAGGCACCGTCATGTGGAGAGGCACCGTCATGTGGAGAGGCACCGTCATGTGAGAGGGAGAGGCACCGTCATGTGAGAGGGAGAGGCACCGTCATGTGAGAGGGAGAGGCACCGTCATGTGAGAGGGAGAGGCACCGTCATGTGAGAGGGAGAGGCACCGTCATGTGAGAGGGAGAGGCACCGTCATGTGGAGAGGGACCGTCATGTGGAGAGGGACCGTCATGTGGAGAGGGACCGTCATGTGAGAGGGACCGTCATGGGGAGAGGGACCGTCATGTGGAGAGGGACCGTCATGGGGAGAGGCACCGTCATGTGGAGAGGGAGAGGCACCGTCATGTGGAGAGGCACCGTCATGTGGAGAGGCACCGTCATGTGGAGAGGCACCGTCATGGGGAGAGGCACCGTCATGTGGAGAGGGAGAGGCACCGTCATGTGGAGAGGCACCGTCATGTGGAGAGGCACCGTCATGTGAGAGGGAGAGGCACCGTCATGGGGAGAGGCACCGTCATGTGGAGAGGCACCGTCATGTGAGAGGGAGATGCACCGTCATGTGAGAGGGAGAGGCACCGTCATGTGAGAGGGAGAGGCACCGTCATGTGAGAGGGAGAGGCACCGTCATGTGAGAGGGAGAGGCACCGTCATGTGAGAGGGAGAGGCACCGTCATGTGAGAGGGAGAGGCACCGTCATGTGGAGAGGCACCGTCATGTGAGAGGGAGAGGCACCGTCATGGGGAGAGGCACCGTCATGTGAGAGGGAGAGGCACCGTCATGTGAGAGGGAGAGGCACCGTCATGTGAGAGGGAGAGGCACCGTCATGTGGAGAGGCACCGTCATGTGGAGAGGCACCTTCATGTGGAGAGGCACCGTCATGTGGAGAGGCACCGTCATGTGGAGAGGCACCGTCATGTGGAGAGGCACCGTCATGGGGAGAGGCACCGTCATGTGGAGAGGCACCGTCATGTGGAGAGGCACCGTCATGTGGAGAGGCACCGTCATGTGGAGAGGGAGAGGCACCGTCATGTGGAGAGGCACCGTCATGTGGAGAGGCACCGTCATGTGGAGAGGGAGAGGCACCGTCATGTGGAGAGGGAGAGGCACCGTCATGTGAGAGGGAGATGCACTGTCATGTCCAGCTAACCACCAACATAAACACAGTGTCGTCCCAGGTTGTTGGGTCGGAACCCAGGTTGTTGGGTCAGAACCCAGGTTGTTGGGCCAGAACCACTTCAATGCTCCTTGGTATAGATTCTACACAGTGTCTTCCCAGGTTGTTGGGTCAGAACCACATCAATGCTCCTTGGTATAGATTCTACACAGTGTCTTCCCAGGTTGTTGGGTCAGAACCACTTCAATGCTCCTTGGTATAGATTCTACACAGTGTCTTCCCAGGTTGTTGGGTCAGAACCACTTCAATGCTCCTTGGTATAGATTCTACAGTGTCTTCCCAGGGTGTTGGGTCAGAACCACATCAATGCTCCTTGATATAGATTCTACACAGTGTCGTCCCAGGTTGTTGGGTCAGAACCACTTCAATGCTCCTTGGTATAGATTCTACACAGTGTCTTCCCAGGTTGTTGGGTCAGAACCACATCAATGCTCCTTGATATAGATTCTACACAGTGTCGTCCCAGGTTGTTGGGTCAGAACCACTTCAATGCTCCTTGGTATAGATTCTACAGTGTCTTCCCAGGTTGTTGGGTCAGAACCACATCAATGCTCCTTGATATAGATTCTACACAGTGTCTTCCCAGGTTGTTGGGTCAGAACCACATCAATGCTCCTTGGTATAGATTCTACACAGTGTCTTCCCAGGTTGTTGGGTCAGAACCACATCAATGCTCCTTGGTATAGATTCTACACAGTGTCTTCCCAGGTTGTTGGGTCAGAACCACTTCAATGCTCCTTGGTATAGATTCTACAGTGTCTTCCCAGGTTGTTGGGTCAGAACAACATCAATGCTCCTTGGTATAGATTCTACACAGTGTCTTCCCAGGTTGTTGGGTCAGAACCACTTCAATGCTCCTTGGTATAGATTCTACACAGTGTCTTCCCAGGTTGTTGGGTCAGAACCACATCAATGCTCCTTGATATAGATTCTACACAGTGTCTTCCCAGGTTGTTGGGTCAGAACCACTTCAATGCTCCTTGGTATAGATTCTACACAGTGTCTTCCCAGGTTGTTGGGTCAGAACCACATCAATGCTCCTTGATATAGATTCTACACAGTGTCTGGAACTCTCTTGGAGGGTTGAGACATCGATCTTCCACCAGGAATTTGATCACTTGGTGTTTTGTTGATAGCGGTGGGAAAACGCTGTCTCAGGCACCGCTCCAGAATCTCCCATACGGGTTCGATTGGGTTCTGGTGACTGAGACGGCCGGGGCGTTATGGTTTACATCGTTTTTCATGCTCATCAAACCATTCAGTGGCCTCTCGTGTCCTGTGGAGGGTTGGCGTTGTCATCCTGTGAGGGCCAAGCCAAGGTAGCCATAATAATGGTCAAAATACTGGCCTGCCTAGCATTTTTATACATGCTCCTAAGCATGATGGGATGTTAACTGCTTAATTAACTTCTTGGCGCACCCATCCCGTTAGCGGGATCATTTTCGTCAACATCCGCTGAATTGCAGAGCGCCAAATTCAAATTAAATTACTACAAATATTTAATTTTCGTGAAATCACAAGTGCAATATAGCAAAACACATCTTAACTTGTTGTTAATCCACCTGGCGTGTCAGATTTCATAAAAGCTTTTCGGCGAAAGCTATCCAAGCGTTTATGTTAGGACATCTCTCTCAGTAGACAAAACATTACAAACAGCTAGCAGCAAAATCGATTGGTCACGAAAGTCAGAAAAGCAATACAGTGAATCGCTTACCTTTGATGATCTTCGTATGTTTGCACTCACAAGACTCCCAGTTACACAATAAATGTTTTGTTTTGTTCCATAAAGATGATAATTTTTATATCCTAAAACGTCCATTTGGTTGGCGCGTTTTGTTGAGTATCCGTAAAGTTCGTAGGAACATGTCAAAGTTTTTTAATAATCAATCCTCAGGTTGTTTTTACAATAAATAATCAATAGGAGAGAGAGAGAAAATGTCTGCTCCAAGCTGCTCACGTATGCAAAACTCTGCTGGCACCCAGCCATCCAATGACGCGATGTGATCGTTCTCGCTCATTTTTTCAGAATAAAAGCCTGAAACTATGTCTAAAGACTGTTCACGCCATGTGGAAGCCATAGGAAATGTAATCTGGTTGATATCCCTTTAAATGGAGGGAAGGCATGCAATGGAGGTTTCAGAAAAAACAGCACTTCCTGGTTGGATTTTCCTCAGGTTTCTCCTGCAATATCAGTTATGTTATACTCACAGACAATATTTTGACAGTTTTGGAAACTTTAGAGTGTTTTCTATCCTAATCTGACAATTATATGCATATTCTTGATTCCGGGCCTGAGAAATAGGCCCGGAAATACTGCCCCCTACACTCAAGAGGTTAACTCAGGAATCACACCTGTGTGGAAGCACCTGCTTTCAATATACTTTGTATCATTTACTAAATTGTTTCCATTATTTTGACAGTTACCTGTATATTCATTCTCTCCCTGTCTCTCTCTCTCTCTCTGTGTCTGTCTCTCTCTCTCTCTCTCTCTCTCTGTCTCTCTCTGTCTCTCTCTCCCTCTCTCTGTCTCTCTGTCTGTCTCTCTCTCTCTCTCTCTCTCTCGCTCTCTGTCTCTCTTTGTCTCTCTCTCTCTGTCTCTCTCTCCCTCTCTCTGTCTCTCTGTCTGTCTCTCTCTCTCTCGCTCTCTCTCTCTCTCTCGCTCTCTGTCTCTCTTTGTCTCTCTCTCTCTGTCTCTCTCTCCCTCTCTCTGTCTCTCTCTCTGTCTGTCTCTCTCTCTCTCTCTCGCTCTCTGTCTCTCTTTGTCTCTCTCTCTCTGTCTCTCTCTCTGTCTCTCTCTCTCTCTCTGTCTCTCTCTCTGTCTCTCTCTCTGTGTCTCTCTGTGTCTCTCTCTGTCTCTCTCTCTCTGTCTCTCTGTCTCAGGTGGGTGACACGTCCTTTGACCTCCCCGAGGCTAATGTTCTGATCCAGATCTCCTCTCATGGGGGTTCTCGCAGACAGGAGGCTCAGAGGCTGGGCAGGGTGCTGCGAGCCAAGAAAGGTGTGTGTGTGTGTGTGTGTGTGTGTGTGTGTGTGTGTGTGTGTGTGTGTGTGTAACCGTATGTATTGTGGTCAAATGCAATAATTGATTCGAAGTGAAGTTGACCAGTATTTTCCTATTTCCCCTTTCCACACACACACCTACACACACACCTACACACACACACACACACACACACACACACACACACACACACACACACACACACACACACACCTACACACACACACCTACACACACACACACACACACACACACACACCTCCACACACACCACACACCTCCCCCTCCACCCAGGTATGGTCGCGGAGGAGTATAATGCCTACTTCTACTCGTTGGTGTCTCAGGATACTCAGGAGATGGCCTACAGCACCAAGAGACAGAGGTTCCTAGTGGACCAGGGATACAGCTTCAAGGTTACTATACAATACTAACCCTACAGTACCAAGAGACAAAGGTTCCTAGTGGACCAGGGATACAGCTTCAAGGTTACTATACAATACTAACCCTACAGTACCAAGAGACAAAGGTTCCTAGTGGACCAGGGATACAGCTTCAAGGTTACTATACAATACTAACCCTACAGTACCAAGAGGTCCGATACTATACAATACTAACCCTACAGTACCAAGAGGTCCGTTACTATACAATACTAACCCTACAGTACCAAGAGACCAGAGGTCTGTTACGATACAATACTAACCCTACAGTACCAAGAGGTCCGTTACTATACAATACGAACCCTACAGTACCAAGAGGTCCGTTACTATACAATACGAACCCTACAGTACCAAGAGACCAGAGGTCTGATACTATACAATACTAACCCTACAGTACCAAGAGACCAGAGGTCTGTTACTATACAATACTAACCCTACAGTACCAAGAGGTCCGTTACTATACAATACTAACCCTACAGTACCAAGAGGTCCGATACTATACAATACTAACCCTACAGTACCAAGAGGTCCGATACTATACAATACTAACCCTACAGTACCAAGAGACCAGAGGTCTGATACTATACAATACTAACCCTACAGTACCAAGAGGTCCATTACTATACAATACTAACCCTACAGTACCAAGAGACCAGAGGTCCGATACTATACAATACTAACCCTACAGTACCAAGAGGTCCGTTACTATACAATACTAACCCTACAGTACCAAGAGACCAGAGGTCCGATACTATACAATACTAACCCTACAGTACCAAGAGGTCCGTTACTATACAACACTAACCCTACAGCACCAAGAGACCAGAGGTCCGTTACTATACAATACTAACCCTACAGTACCAAGAGGTCCGAAACTATACAATACTAACCCTACAGTACCAAGAGGTCCGTTACTATACAATACTAACCCTACAGCACCAAGAGACCAGAGATCCGTTACTATACAATACTAACCCTACAGTACCAAGAGGTCCGTTACTATACAATACTAACCCTACAGCACCAAGAGACCAGAGGTCCGTTACTATACAATACTAACCCTACAGCACCAAGAGACCAGAGGTCCGTTACTATACAATACTAACCCTACAGTACCAAGAGACCAGAGGTCTGATACTATACAATACTAACCCTACAGCACCAAGAGACCAGAGGTCCGTTACTATACAATACTAACCCTACAGTACCAAGAGACCAGAGGTCCGTTACTATACAATACTAACCCTACAGTACCAAGAGACCAGAGGTCCGTTACTATACAATACTAACCCTACAGTACCAAGAGACCAGAGGTCTGATACTATACAATACTAACCCTACAGCACCAAGAGGCCAGAGGTCCGTTACTATACAATACTAACCCTACAGTACCAAGAGACCAGAGGTCCGTTACTATACAATACTAACCCTACAGTACCAAGAGGTCCGTTACTATACAATACTAACCCTACAGCACCAAGAGACCAGAGGTCCATTACTATACAATACTAACCCTACAGTACCAAGAGGTCTGTTACTATACAATACTAACCCTACAGTACCAAGAGACCAGAGGTCCGTCACTATACAATACTAACCCTACAGTACCAAGAGGTCCGTTACTATACAATACTAACCCTACAGTACCAAGAAGTCTGTTACTATACAATACTAACCCAACAGTACCAAGAGACAGAGGTTCCTAGTGGACCAGGGATACAGCTTCAAGGTTACTATACAATACTAACCCTACAGTACCAAGAGGTCCGATACTATACAATACTAACCCTACAGTACCAAGAGGTCTGTTACTATACAATACTAACCCTACAGTACCAAGAGGTCCGTTTCTATACAATACTAACCCTACAGCACCAAGAGACCAGAGGTCCGTTACTATACAATACTAACCCTACAGTACCAAGAGGTCCGTTACTATACAATACTAACCCTACAGCACCAAGAGGTCCGATACTATACAATACTAACCCTACAGTACCAAGAGACCAGAGGTCCGTTACTATACAATACTAACCCTACAGTACCAAGAGGTCTGTTACTATACAATACTAACCCTACAGTACCAAGAGGTCCGATACTATACAATACTAACCCTACAGTACCAAGAGGTCCGATACTATACAATACTAACCCTACAGTACCAAGAGGTCCGTTACTATACAATACTAACCCTACAGTACCAAGAGGTCCGTTACTATACAATACTAACCCTACAGTACCAAGAGACCAGAGGTCTGTTACTATACAATACTAACCCTACAGTACCAAGAGGTCTGTTACTATACAATACTAACCCTACAGTACCAAGAGGTCTGTTACTATACAATACTAACCCTACAGTACCAAGAGGTCTGTTACTATACAATACTAACCCTACAGTACCAAGAGGTCCGTTACTATACAATACTAACCCTACAGTACCAAGAGGTCTGTTACTATACAATACTAACCCTACAGCACCAAGAGGTCCGTTACTATACAATACTAACCCTACAGCACCAAGAGGTCCGTTACTATACAATACTAACCCTACAGTACCAAGAGGTCCGATACTATACAATACTAACCCTACAGTACCAGGAGGTCTGTTACTATACAATACTAACCCTACAGTACCAAGAGACCAGAGGTCCGTTACTATACAATACTAACCCTACAGTACCAAGAGACCAGAGGTCCGATACTATACAATACTAACCCTACAGTATCAAGAGACCAGAGGTCCATTACTATGCAATACTAACCCTACAGTACCAAGAGACCAGAGGTCCGTTACTATACAATACTAACCCTCTACAGTACCAAGAGGTCCGTTACTATACAATACTAACCCTACAGTACCAAGAGGTCCGTTAATATACAATACTAACCCTACAGTACCAAGAGGTCCGTTACTATACAATACTAACCCTACAGTACCAAGAGGTCCGTTACTATACAATACTAACCCTACAGTACCAAGAGGTCCGTTACTATACAATACTAACCCTACAGTACCAAGAGGTCCGTTACTATACAATACTAACCCTACAGTACCAAGAGACCAGAGGTCCGTTACTATACAATACTAACCCTACAGTATCAAGAGGTCCGATACTATACAATACTAACCCTACAGTATCAAGAGGTCCGTTAATATACAATACTAACCCTACAGTACCCAGAGGTCCGTTACTATACAATACTAACCCTACAGTACCAAGAGGTCCGTTACTATACAATACTAACCCTACAGTACCAAGAGACCAGAGGTCCGTTACTATACAATACTAACCCTACAGTACCAAGAGACCAGAGGTCCGATACTATACAATACTAACCCTACAGTATCAAGAGGTCCGTTAATATACAATACTAACCCTACAGTACCCAGAGGTCCGTTACTATACAATACTAACCCTACAGTACCAAGAGGTCCGTTACTATACAATACTAACCCTACAGTACCAAGAGATCAGAGGTCCGTTACTATACAATACTAACCCTACAGCACCAAGAGACCAGAGGTCCGATACTATACAATACTAACCCTACAGTACCAAGAGGTCCGATACTATACAATACTAACCCTACAGTATCAAGAGGTCCGTTAATATACAATACTAACCCTACAGTACCAAGAGGTCCGTTACTATACAATACTAACCCTACAGCACCAAGAGACCAGAGGTCCGTTACTATACAATACTAACCCTACAGTACCAAGAGGTCCGTTACTATACAATACTAACCCTACAGTACCAAGAGATCAGAGGTCCGTTACTATACAATACTAACCCTACAATACCAAGAGACCAGAGGTCCGTTACTATACAATACTAACCCTACAGTACCAAGAGGTCCGTTACTATACAATACTAACCCTACAGCACCAAGAGACCAGAGGTCCGTTACTATACAATACTAACCCTACAATACCAAGAGACCAGAGGTCCGTTACTATACAATACTAACCCTACAGTACCAAGAGGTCCGTTACTATACAATACTAACCCTACAGTACCAAGAGACCAGAGGTCCGTTACTATACAATACTAACCCTACAGCACCAAGAGGTCCGGTACTATACAATACTAACCCTACAGTACCAAGAGGTCTGTTACTATACAATACTAACCCTACAGTACCAAGAGACCAGAGGTCCGTTACTATACAATACTAACCCTACAGTACCAAGAGGTCCGTTACTATACAATACTAATCCTACAGTACCAAGAGGTCCGTTACTATACAATACCAACCCTACAGTACCAAGAGACCAGAGGTCCGTTACTATCCATTATTATGGGGGTGTTTTTGGACTTAAAAACATAGTTAAATAGTTTTGCTGGAGACATGCTTTTAAAGGGATAGTTGGAGATTTTGGCTATTAACCCCAAAAGTTCAATGTCAGCGCCACTGCAGACCCCCCTTCTCACACAACCCTGCTCTCTGTCCTGATCACATGTAAATGGCAGATACTGAATGACCTGTGGAGCTCTGAGGTTCCGGAACTTTGGAGCTCTGATGTTCCAGAACATTGGAGCTCTGAGGTTCCGGAAGATTGGAGCTCTGAGGTTCCGGGAACATTGGAGCTCTGAGGTTCCGGGAACATTGGAGCTCTGAGGTTCCGGAACATACTTTCAAGAAAAAAGTATTTTTAGTTTGACCTGATCACAGAGTTGGGGGAAGAGTGCTCTAGTTTGCTCCGGCTCAAATTAAGCACTGATCTAATCTATGTCCTTCCCCCTCTCTCTCTGTCCTCCTCCTCCTCCTCCCTAATCTCCTCCTCTCCACCAGGTCATCACTAAAATGGCGGGGATGGAGGAGGATAATCTGATGTTCTCCTCCAGAGAGGAGCAGTATCAGCTGCTCCAGAAGGTTCTGGCGGCTACAGACCTCGACGCAGAGGAGGAAGTGGTCATCGGAGAGAATGGACGGCCAATGGTATGTATGCACACCTCTTATCAATCAATCAATCAATCAATCAATCAATCAATGAAATGTGGACATCCGTTCTGGTTTGACT
This sequence comes from Oncorhynchus mykiss, assembly GCF_057628025.1. Classification (NCBI taxonomy): domain Eukaryota; kingdom Metazoa; phylum Chordata; class Actinopteri; order Salmoniformes; family Salmonidae; genus Oncorhynchus; species Oncorhynchus mykiss. The sequence goes on along the minus strand of NC_143039.1, from coordinate 7,178,098 downwards.
TCTGTCTGTCCAGCATGGGAAACGCATCTGGTCTGTCAAATTCTGAAGTCAGGCATTTAAAACCTTTAAAACCTTATAAACTCTCTTTCCCCTCCAGTTCTATATTCTAACCTCTCTCTTTCTTATTCTAACCTCTCTCTCTCTCCTTCAGTTCTATATTCTAACCTCTCTCTCTCCCCTCCAATTCTATATTCTAACCTCTCTCTCTCCCCTCCAGTTCTATATTCTAACCTCTCTCTCTCTCCTCCAGTTCTATATTCTAACCTCTCTCTTTCCCCTCCAATTCTATATTCTAACCTCTCTCTCTCTTATTCTAATCTCTCTCTTTCCCCTCCAGTTCTATATTCTAACCTCTCTCTCTCTTATTCTAACCTCTCTCTCTCTCTCTCTCCCCTCCAGTTCTATATTCTAACCTCTCTCTTTCCCCTCCAGTTCTATATTCTAACCTCTCTCTCTCTTATTCTAACCTCTCTTTCCCCTCCAGTTCTATATTCTAACCTCTCTCTCTCTTATTCTAACCTCTCTCTTTCCCCTCCAGTTCTATATTCTAACCTCTCTCTTTCCCCTCCAGTTCTATATTCTAACCTCTCTCTCTCTTATTCTAACCTCTCTCTTTCGCCTCCAATTCTATATTCTAACCTCTTTCTCTCCAGTTCTATATTCTAAAATCTCTCTCCAGTTCTATATTCTAAACTCTCTCTCTCCCCTCCAGTTCTATATTCTAACCTCTCTCTCTCCAGTTCTATATTCTAAACTCTCTCTCTCTCCAGTTCTATATTCTAAACTCTCTCTTCCCTCCAGTTCTATATTCTAACCTCTCTCTCTCCCTTCCAGTTCTATATTCTAACCTCTCTCTCTCCAGTTCTATATTCTAAACTCTCTCTCTCTCCAGTTCTATATTCTAAACTCTCTCTTCCCTCCAGTTCTATATTCTAACCTCTCTCTCTCCCTTCCAGTTCTATATTCTAACCTCTCTCTCTCCAGTTCTATATTCTAAACTCTCTCTCTCTACAGTTCTATATTCTAAACTCTCTCTCCCTCCAGTTCTATATTCTAACCTCTCTCTCTCCTCCAGTTCTATATTCTAACCTCTCTCTCTCCCCTCCAGTTCTATATTCTAACCTCTCTCTCTCCTCCAGTTCTATATTCTAACCTCTCTCTCTCCTCCAGTTCTATATTCTAACCTCTCTCTCTCCTCCAGTTCTATATTCTAACCTCTCTCTCTCCCCCTCCAGTTCTATATTCTAACCTCTCTCTCTCCTCCAGTTCTATATTCTAACCTCTCTCTCTCCTCCAGTTCTATATTCTAACCTCTCTCTCCCCCTCCAGTTCTATATTCTAGCCTCTCTCTCTCTCTCTCTCCAGTTCTATATTCTAACCTCTCTCTCTCTCTCCAGTTCTATATTCTAACCTCTCTCTCTCTCCTCCAGTTCTATATTCTAACCTCTCTCTCTCCCCTCCAGTTCTATATTCTAACCTCTCTCTCTCCTCCAGTTCTATATTCTAACCTCTCTCTCTCCAGTTCTATATTCTAAACTCTCTCTCTCTCTCTCCAGTTCTATATTCTAACCTCTCTCTCCCCTCCAGTTCTATATTCTAACCTCTCTCTCTCCCCTCCAGTTCTATATTCTAACCTCTCTCTCCCCTCCAGTTCTATATTCTAACCTCTCTCTCTCTCCGCTCCAGTTCTATATTCTAACCTCTCTCTCCCCTCCAGTTCTATATTCTAACCTCTCTCTCTCCACTCCAGTTCTATATTCTAAACTCTCTCTCCCCTCCAGTTCTATATTCTAACCTCTCTCTCTCCCCTCCAGTTCTATATTCTAACCTCTCTCTCTCCCCTCCAGTTCTATATTCTAACCTCTCTCTCTCCACTCCAGTTCTATATTCTAACCTCTCTCTCTCTCTCTCCAGTTCTATATTCTAAACTCTCTCTCTCCCCTCCAGTTCTATATTCTAAACTCTCTCTCTCTCCAGTTCTATATTCTAACCTCTCTCTCTCCCTCTCTCTCTCCCCTCCAGTTCTATATTCTAAACTCTCTCTCTCCCCTCCAGTTCTATATTCTAAACTCTCTCTCTCTCCAGTTCTATATTCTAACCTCTCTCTCTCCCTTCCAGTTCTATATTCTAACCTCTCTCTCTCCAGTTCTATATTCTAAACTCTCTCTCTCTACAGTTCTATATTCTAAACTCTCTCTCCCTCCAGTTCTATATTCTAACCTCTCTCTCTCCTCCAGTTCTATATTCTAACCTCTCTCTCTCCCCTCCAGTTCTATATTCTAACCTCTCTCTCTCCTCCAGTTCTATATTCTAACCTCTCTCTCTCCTCCAGTTCTATATTCTAACCTCTCTCTCTCCCCCTCCAGTTCTATATTCTAACCTCTCTCTCTCCTCCAGTTCTATATTCTAACCTCTCTCTCTCCTCCAGTTCTATATTCTAACCTCTCTCTCCCCCTCCAGTTCTATATTCTAGCCTCTCTCTCTCTCTCTCTCCAGTTCTATATTCTAACCTCTCTCTCTCTCTCCAGTTCTATATTCTAACCTCTCTCTCTCTCCTCCAGTTCTATATTCTAACCTCTCTCTCTCCCCTCCAGTTCTATATTCTAACCTCTCTCTCTCCTCCAGTTCTATATTCTAACCTCTCTCTCTCCAGTTCTATATTCTAAACTCTCTCTCTCTCTCTCCAGTTCTATATTCTAACCTCTCTCTCCCCTCCAGTTCTATATTCTAACCTCTCTCTCTCCCCTCCAGTTCTATATTCTAACCTCTCTCTCCCCTCCAGTTCTATATTCTAACCTCTCTCTCTCTCCGCTCCAGTTCTATATTCTAACCTCTCTCTCCCCTCCAGTTCTATATTCTAACCTCTCTCTCTCCACTCCAGTTCTATATTCTAAACTCTCTCTCCCCTCCAGTTCTATATTCTAACCTCTCTCTCTCCCCTCCAGTTCTATATTCTAACCTCTCTCTCTCCCCTCCAGTTCTATATTCTAACCTCTCTCTCTCCACTCCAGTTCTATATTCTAACCTCTCTCTCTCTCTCTCCAGTTCTATATTCTAAACTCTCTCTCTCCCCTCCAGTTCTATATTCTAAACTCTCTCTCTCTCCAGTTCTATATTCTAACCTCTCTCTCTCCCTCTCTCTCTCCACTCCAGTTCTATATTCTAAACTCTCTCTCCCCTCCAGTTCTATATTCTAACCTCTCTCTCTCCCCTCCAGTTCTATATTCTAACCTCTCTCTCTCCCCTCCAGTTCTATATTCTAACCTCTCTCTCTCCACTCCAGTTCTATATTCTAACCTCTCTCTCTCTCTCTCCAGTTCTATATTCTAAACTCTCTCTCTCCCCTCCAGTTCTATATTCTAAACTCTCTCTCTCTCCAGTTCTATATTCTAACCTCTCTCTCTCCCTCTCTCTCTCCCCTCCAGTTCTATATTCTAAACTCTCTCTCTCTCCAGTTCTATATTCTAACCTCTCTCTCTCCCCTCCAGTTCTATATTCTAACCTCTCTCTCTCTTATTCTAACCTCTCTTTCCCCTCCAGTTCTATATTCTAACCTCTCTCTCTCTTATTCTAACCTCTCTCTTTCCCCTCCAGTTCTATATTCTAACCTCTCTCTTTCCCCTCCAGTTCTATATTCTAACCTCTCTCTCTCTTATTCTAACCTCTCTCTTTCCCCTCCAATTCTATATTCTAACCTCTTTCTCTCCAGTTCTATATTCTAAAATCTCTCTCCAGTTCTATATTCTAAACTCTCTCTCTCCCCTCCAGTTCTATATTCTAACCTCTCTCTCTCCAGTTCTATATTCTAAACTCTCTCTCTCTCCAGTTCTATATTCTAAACTCTCTCTTCCCTCCAGTTCTATATTCTAACCTCTCTCTCTCCCTTCCAGTTCTATATTCTAACCTCTCTCTCTCCAGTTCTATATTCTAAACTCTCTCTCTCTCCAGTTCTATATTCTAAACTCTCTCTTCCCTCCAGTTCTATATTCTAACCTCTCTCTCTCCTCCAGTTCTATATTCTAACCTCTCTCTCTCTCCAGTTCTATATTCTAACCTCTCTCTCTCTCTCTCCAGTTCTATATTCTAACCTCTCTCTCTCCCCTCCAGTTCTATATTCTAACCTCTCTCTCCCCTCCAGTTCTATATTCTAAACTCTCTCTCTCCCCTCCAGTTCTATATTCTAACCTCTCTCTCTCTCTCTCCAGTTCTATATTCTAACCTCTCTCTCTCCTCCAGTTCTATATTCTAACCTCTCTCTCCCCCTCCAGTTCTATATTCTAACCTCTCTCTCTCTCTCCAGTTCTATATTCTAAACTCTCTCTCCCCTCCAGTTCTATATTCTATCCTCTCTCTCTCCCCTCCAGTTTTATATTCTAACCTCTCTCTCTCCCCAGTTCTATATTCTAACCTCTCTCTCTCTCCAGTTCTATATTCTAACCTCTCTCTCTCCCCAGTTCTATATTCTAACCTCTCTCCCCTCCAGTTCTATATTCTAACCTCTCTCTCTCCAGTTCTATATTCTAACCTCTCTCTCTCCAGTTCTATATTCTAAACTCTCTCTCCCCTCCAGTTCTATATTCTAACCTCTCTCTCTCCAGTTCTATATTCTAAACTCTCTCTCCCCTCCAGTTCTATATTCTAACCTCTCTCTCTCCCCTCCAGTTCTATATTCTAACCTCTCTCTCTCCAGTTCTATATTCTAACCTCTCTCTCTCCAGTTCTATATTCTAACCTCTCTCTCTCCAGTTCTATATTCTAACCTCTCTCTCTCCTCCAGTTCTATATTCTAACCTCTCTCTCTCCCCTCCAGTTCTATATTCTAACCTCTCTCTCTCTCCAGTTCTATATTCTAACCTCTCTCTCCAGTTCTATATTCTAACCTCTCTCTCCAGTTCTATATTCGAACCTCTCTCTCTCTATCCAGTTCTATATTCTAACCTCGCTCTCTCCCCTCCAGTTCTATATTCTAACCTCGCTCTCTCCCCTCCAGTTCTATATTCTAACCTCGCTCTCTCCCCTCCAGTTCTATATTCTAACCTCTCTCTCTCCCCTCCAGTTCTATATTCTAACCTCTCTCTCTCTCCAGTTCTATATTCTAACCTCTCTCTCCAGTTCTATATTCAAACCTCTCTCTCTCTCTCCAGTTCTATATTCTAACCTCTCTCTCCAGTTCTATATTCGAACCTCTCTCTCTCTATCCAGTTCTATATTCTAACCTCCCTCTCTCTCTCTCTCTCCAGTTCTATATTCTAACCTCTCTCTCTCTCTCCAGTTCTATATTCTAACCTCTCTCTCTCTCCAGTTCTATATTCTAACCTCTCTCTCTCTCCCCAGTTCCAGCGGAGGCCAGGTACCATGAGCTCCATGTCCGGGGCTGATGATTCTGTCTACATGGAGTATCTAACCTCTCTCTCTCTCCCCAGTTCCAGCGGAGGCCAGGTACCATGAGCTCCATGTCCGGGGCTGATGATTCTGTCTACATGGAGTATCTAACCTCTCTCTCTCTCCCCAGTTCCAGCGGAGGCCAGGTACCATGAGCTCCATGTCCGGGGCTGACGATTCTGTCTACATGGAGTATCTAACCTCTCTCTCTCTCCCCAGTTCCAGCGGAGGCCAGGTACCATGAGCTCCATGTCCGGGGCTGATGATTCTGTCTACATGGAGTATCGCTCTAGAGGCAACCGGGCCCACCTGGGTAACAACATCCACCCGCTCTTCAAGCGCTTCAGGAAGGGCCCGTAGGTCTCTGCTCTATTCTGCTGCACCATATAGGGAATAAGGCGTTACTGTGGGATGCTGCCAGGGTGTTGTGGAACGGGTTCCTAGACTCAGGGTCAGAAATGCGTTTGAAATAAAACAGGAATTTTGGGATTCGTTTGTATATTTTTTTATTGTTTGCAGAATCAGTTTCTCAACCAAGTGTCCAAACGCTGTCACGCCCCTCTACCCTCCCCTCTACCCTACCCTCTACCCTACCCTCTACCCTACCCTCTACCCTCCCCTCTACCCTACCCTCCCCTTTAACCCTCTACCCTACCCTCTACCCTACCCTCTACCCTCCCCTCTACCCTACCCTCTACCCTACCCTCTACCCTACCCTCTACCCTCCCCCTTTACCCTCCCCTTTACCCTCTACCCTACCCTACCCTCTACCCTACCCTCTACCCTACCCTCTACCCATACCCTCTACCCTACCCTCTACCCTACCCTCTACCCTCCCCTTTACCCTCCCCTTTACCCTCTACCCTACCCTACCCTCTACCCTACCCCTCTACCCTCCCCTCCTTACCCTACCCTCCCCTTTACCCTCTACCCTACCCTCTACCCTCCCCTTTACCCTCTACCCTCCCCTCTACCCTAACCTCCCCTTTACCCTCTACCCTACCCTCTACCCTCCCCTTTACCCTCCCCTCTACCCTCACCCTCCCCTCTACCCTACCCTCCCTTTACCCTCTACCCTCCCCTCTACCCTACCCTCCCCTTTACCCTCTACCCTCCCCTCTACCCTACCCTCTACCCTCCCCTCTACCCTACCCTCTACCCTACCCTCTACCCTACCCTCTACCCTACCCTCTACCCTACCCTCTACCCTACCCTCTACCCTACCCTCTACCCTACCCTCTACCCTACCCTCTACCCTACCCTCTACCCTACCCTCTACCCTACCCTCTACCCTACCTCTAACCCCCCCTCTACCCTACCCTCTACCCTACCCTCTACCCTACCCTCTACCCTACCCTCTACCCTCCCCTTTACCCTCCCCTTTACCCTCTACCCTACCCTAACCTCTACCCTACCCTCTACCCTACCCTCTACCCTACCCTCTACCCTCCCCTCTACCCTACCCTCTACCCTACCCTCTACCCTACCCTCTACCCTACCCTCTACCCTCCCCTTTACCCTCCCCTTTACCCTCTACCCTACCCTACCCTCTACCCTACCCTCTACCCTACCCTCTACCCTACCCTCTACCCTACCCTCTACCCTACCCTCTACCCTACCCTCTACCCTCCCCTCTACCCTACCCTCCCCTTTACCCTCCCCTTTACCCTCTACCCTACCCTCCCCTTTACCCTACCCTCTACCCTCCCTCTACCCTACCCTCCCCTTTACCCTCCCCTCTACCCTCTACCCTCCCCTCTACCCTACCCTCTACCCTACCCTCTACCCTACCCTCTACCCTCCCCTCTACCCTACCCTCTACCCTACCCTCTACCCTCCCCTCTACCCTACCCTCCCCTTTACCCTCCCCTCTACCCTCTACCCTCCCCTCTACCCTACCCTCTAACCTACCCCTACCCTACCCTCTACCCTCCCCTCTACCCTACCCTCCCCTCTACCCTACCCTCCCCTCTACCCTCTACCCTCCCCTCTACCCTACCGCTACCCTACCCTCTACCCTACCCTCTACCCTCCCCTTTACCCTCCCCTCTACCCTCTACCCTCCCTCTACCCTCCCCTTACCCTCCCCTCTACCATCCCTCTACCCTACCCTCTACCCTACCCTCTACCCTACCCTCTACCCTCCCCTCTACCCTACCCTCCCCTCTAACCTACCCTCCCCTCTACTCTACCCGCCCCTCTACCATACCCTCCCCTCTACCCTCTACCCTCCCCTCTACCCTACCCTCTACCCTACCCTCTACCCTACCCTCTACCCTCCCCTTTACCCTCCCCTCTACCCTCTACCCTACCCTCTACCCTACCCTCTACCCTACCCTCTACCCTCCCCTTTACCCTCCCCTCCTACCCTCTACCCTCCCCTCTACCCTCCCCTTTACCACCCCCTCTACCCCTACCCTCCCTCTACCCTACCCTCTACCCTACCCTCTACCCTACCCTCTACCCTCCCCTCTACCCTACCCTCCCCTCTACCCTCCCCTCTACCCTCTACCCTCCCCTCTACCCTACCCTCCCCTTTACCCTCCCCTCTACTCTCACCCTACCCCCTACCCTACCCTACCCTACCCTACCCTCTACCCTCCCCTCTACCCTACCCTCCCCTTTACCCTCCCCTTTACCCTCTACCCTACCCTCCCCTTTACCCTACCCTCTACCCTACCCTCTACTCTCACCCTACCCCCTACCCTACCCTCTACCCTACCCTCCCCTTTACCCTACCCTCTACCCTACCCTACCCTCACCCTACCCTCTACCCTCACCCTACCCTCTACCCTACCCTCTACTCCACCCTACCCTCTACCCTACCCTCCCCTTTACCCTACCCTCTACCCTACCCTCTACCTCACCCTACCCTCTACCCTACCCTCCCCTTTACCCTACCCTCTACCCTACCCTACCCTCTACCCTACCCTCTACTCTCACCCTACCCTCTACCCTACCCTCTACTCTCACCCTACCCTCTACCCTACCCTCCCCTTACCCTACCCTCTACTCTCCCCTACCCTCTACTCTCACCCTACCCTCTACCCTACCCTCCCCTTTACCCTACCCTCTACTCTCACTCTACCCTCTACCCTACCCTCCCCTTTACCCTACCCTCCACCCTACCCTCTACCCTACCCTACCCTCTACCCTACCCTCTACCCTACCCTCTACCCTACCCTCCCTTTACCCTACCCTCTACTCTCACCCTACCCTCTACCCTACCCTTTACCCTACCCGCTACTCTCACCCTACCCTCTACCCTACCCTTTACCCTAACCCTCTACTCTCACCCTACCCTCTACCCTCTACTCTACCCTACCCTCCCCTTTACCCTCTACCCTACCCCCTACCCTACCCTACCCTCTACTCTCACCCTACCCTCTACCCTACCCTACCTCACCCTACCCTCTACCCTACCCTCTACCCTACAATACCCTCTACCCTACCCCTCCCTTTACCCTCCCCTTTACCCTCTACCCTACCCTCCCCTTTACCCTACCCTCTCTACCCTACCCTACCCTCTACTCTCACCCTACCCCCTACCCTACCCTCTACCCTACCCTCCCCTTTACCCTACCCTCTACCCTACCCTACCCTCACCCTACCCTCTACCCTCACCCTACCCTCTACCCTACCCTCTACTCTCACCCTACCCTCTACCCTACCCTCCCCTTTACCCTACCCTCTACCCTACCCTCTACTCTCACCCTACCCTCTACCCTACCCTCCCCTTTACCCTACCCTCTACCCTACCCTACCCTCTACCCTACCCTCTACTCTCACCCTACCCTCTACCCTACCCTCTACTCTCACCCTACCCTCTACCCTACCCTCCCCTTTACCCTACCCTCTACTCTCCCCTACCCTCTACTCTCACCCTACCCTCTACCCTACCCTCCCCTTTACCCTACCCTCTACTCTCACTCTACCCTCTACCCTACCCTCCCTTTACCCTACCCTCCACCCTACCCTCTACCCTACCCTACCCTCTACCCTACCCTCTACCCTACCCTCTACCCTACCCTCCCCTTTACCCTACCCTCTACTCTCACCCTACCCTCTACCCTACCCTCTACCCTACCCTTTACCCTACTCTAACCCTACCCTCTACCCTACCCTTTACCCTACCCTCTACTCTCACCCTACCCTCTACCCTCTACTCTACCCTACCCTCCCCTTACCCTCTACCCTACCCCCTACCCTACCCTACCCTCTACTCTCACCCTACCCTCTACCCTACCCTCTACTCTCACCCTACCCTCTACCCTACCCTCTACCCTACAATACCCTCTACCCTACCCTCCCCTTTACCCTCCCCTTTACCCTCTACCCTACCCTCTACCCTACCCTACCCTCTACTCTCCCCTACCCTCTACTCTCACCCTACCCTCTACCCTACCCTACCCTCTACCCTACCCTCTACTCTCACCCTACCCTCTACCCTACCCTCCCCTTTACCCTACCCTCTACCCTACCCTACCCTCTACCCTACCCTTTACTCTCACCCTACCCTCTACCCTACCCTCTACTCTCACCCTACCCTCTACCCTACCCTCCCCTTTACCCTACCCTCTACCCTACCCTACCCTCTACCCTACCCTCTACTCTCACCCTACCCTCTACCCTACCCTCCCCTTTACCCTACCCTCTACTCTCACCCTACCCTCCACCCTACCCTACCCCCTACCCTACCCTTTACCCTACCCTCTACCCTAACCCCCTCTACCCTACCTCCCTCTATCCTACCCTCCCTCTACCCTCCCTCTGTCCTACCCTCCCTCTACCCTCCCTCTACCCTCCCTCTACCCTCCCTCTACCCCCTACCCTCCCTCTACCTTCCCTCTACCCTCCCTCTGTCCTACCCTCCCTCTACCCTCTACCCTCCCTCTACCCTCTACCCCCTACCCTCCTTCTACCCTCCTTCTACCCTCCCTCTACCCTCAGACCTCCCTCTACCCTCCCTCTACCCCCTCCCCTCCCTCTACCCCTCCCCTCCTCTACCCTCCCCCCCTCTACCCTCCCCCCTCCCTCTCCCCTCCGTCTACCCTCCCCCTCCCTCCCTCCCCTCCCTCCCCCTCCCCTCCCTCTAACCTCCCTATACCCTCCCCCTCCCCTCCCTCTAACCTCCCTATACCCTCCCCTCCCTGCCTCCCTCACCCTCCCCCCCCCTCTACCCTCCCCCCTCCCTCTAACCTCCCTATACCCTCCCCATCCCCTCCCTCTCCCCTCCGTCTACCCTCCCCCCTCCCTCCCTCCCCCCCCCCCCCCCCTCCCTCTAACCTCCCTATACCCTCCCCCTCCCCTCCCTCTAACCTCCCTATACCCTCCCCCTCCCCTGCCTCCCTCACCCTCCCCTCCCTCTACCCTCCCCCCTCCCTCTCCCCTCCCTCTAACCTCCCTATACCCTCCCCTGCCTCCCTCACCCTCCCCTCCCTCTACCCTCCCAATCTCTCCCACAATATATTGTAATGTTTACTAGTTGTTAATCAGTTGATTTGTTAAGAGTGAAAACATGTTGTCCTGTCTCAGAGTCATTACTCTAATCCTAATAAAATAATGACAGGAGTGTAATTGGTGTTTTGGTTGCTGTTCACAGTCTGGTTTAATGAGCTGAGGGCCGTGGACAGAACACTACGTCTGTCATCAGCCGTTGTTAAAGGGGTTAGACATCATCCTCAGGACACCCAGTTAAAAACCTGGATCCTACCATGAACCCCTCCCCCTACCCTCCCTGAATCCTACCATGAACCCCTCCCTCTACCCTACCCTGGATCCTACCATGAACCCCTCCCTCTACCCTCCCTCTACCCTACCCTCCCTCTACCCTCCCCTCCCCTAACATGAACCCCTCCCCCTACCCTCCCTCTACCTTCCCCTCCCCTAACATGAACCCCTCCCCCTACCCTCCCTCTACCCTCCCTCTACCCTACCCTCCCTCTACCCTACCCTCCCTCTACCCTCCCCTCCCTCTACCCTCCCTCTACCCTACCCTCCCTCTACCCTACCCTCCCTCTACCCTACCCTCCCTCTACCCTACCCTCCCTCTACCCTACCCTCCCTCTACCCTACCCTCCCTCTACCCTCCCTCTACCCTACCCTGAATCCTACCATGAACCCCTCCCTCTACCCTCCCTCTACCCTACCCTGAATCCTACCATGAACCCCTCCCTCTACCCTACCCTCCCTCTACCCTACCCTCCCTCTACCCTCCCTCTACCCTACCCTGAATCCTACCATGAACCCCTCCCTCTACCCTCCCCTCCCTCTACCCTCCCTCTACCCTACCCTCCCTCTACCCTACCCTCCCTCTACTCTACCCTCCCCTCCCTCTACCCTACCCTCCCTCTACCCTACCCTCCCCTCCCTCTACCCTCCCTCTACCCTACCCTGAATCCTACCATGAACCCCTCCCTCTACCCTCCCTCTACCCTACCCTGAATCCTACCATGAACCCCTCCCTCTACCCTACCCTCCCTCTACCCTACCCTCCCTCTACCCTACCCTGAATCCTACCATGAACCCCTCCCTCTACCCTCCCCTCCCTCTACCCTCCCTCTACCCTACCCTCCCTCTACCCTACCCTCCCTCTACTCTACCCTCCCCTCCCTCTACCCTCCCCTCCCTCTACCCTACCCTCCCCTACCATGAACCCAAATTGGATTGCAAAAACAAATAATTCAATCCAGACCAGTGTTAAATTGAGCCAATTACTTTATCAGGATCCCACATTAGCTGTTACCCATAGCGACATGTGCTCTTCCTCGGGTCAAACTAGGATGTCATGAAAACCCCCAGAGGATTTGGGGAAAGTTCAAAGAGTTGTATCGACTCTAATCCAGTTTGAATCCGAGATGAAACGGGAGAGATCCCCTGCCAGGAGATGCTGGTTGGAAGTTTATTCCCCCCCACGGGATTCAACAGGTGGAAAACAGGAGAGTGGAATTCAGAGCTCTTCCCCCAACAATAAAATAGAATGAAAAGATAGAATACAAAACAACAAAATAACTAGGATGTTAACGACAACAAGAATGTAAATATATACAGGTTAGTACCTTATTCAATGTCCAGGGTTCTGGAGTGGTTGTATATACAGGTCAGTACCAGAACCTTATTCAATGTCCAGGGTCCTGGAGTGGTTGTATATACAGGTTAGTACCTTATTCAATGTCCAGGGTCCTGGAGTGGTTGTATATACAGGTCAGTACCAGAACCTTATTCAATGTCCAGGGTACTGGAGTGGTTGTATATACAGGTTAGTACCTTATTCAATGTCCAGGGTCCTGGAGTGGTTGTATATACAGGTCAGTACCAGAACCTTATTCAATGTCCAGGGTACTGGAGTGGTTGTATATACAGGTCAGTACCAGAACCTTATTCAATGTCCAGGGTCCTGGAGTGGTTGTATATACAGGTCAGTACCTTATTCAATGTCCAGGGTCCTGGAGTGGTTGTATATACAGGTCAGTACCAGAACCTTATTCAATGTCCAGGGGTACTGGAGTGGTTGTATATACAGGTCAGAACCAGAACCTTATTCAATGTCCAGGGTCCTGGAGTGGTTGTATATACAGGTCAGAACCAGAACCTTATTCAATGTCCAGGGTCCTGGAGTGGTTGTATATACAGGTCAGTACCAGAACCTTATTCAATGTCCAGGGTCCTGGAGTGGTTGTATATACAGGTCAGAACCAGAACCTTATTCAATGTCCAGGGTCCTGGAGTGGTTGTATATACAGGTCAGTACCAGTACCTTATTCAATGTCCAGGGTCCTGGAGTGGTTGTATATACAGGTCAGTACCAGAACCTTATTCAATGTCCAGGGTCCTGGAGTGGTTGTATATACAGGTCAGTACCATAACCTTATTCAATGTCCAGGGTCCTGGAGTGGTTGTATATACAGGTCAGTACCAGAACCTTATTCAATGTCCAGGGTCCTGGAGTGGTTGTATATACAGGTCAGAACCTTATTCAATGTCCAGGGTACTGGAGTGGTTGTATATACAGGTCAGTACCAGAACCTTATTCAATGTCCAGGGTCCTGGAGTGGTTGTATATACCGGTCAGAACCTTATTCAATGTCCAGGGTCCTGGAGTGGTTGTATATACAGGTCAGTACCAGAACCTTATTCAATGTCCAGGGGTACTGGAGTGGTTGTATATACAGGTCAGTACCAGTACCTTATTCAATGTCCAGGGTACTGGAGTGGTTGTATATACAGGTCAGTACCAGAACCTTATTCAATGTCCAGGGTCCTGGAGTGGTTGTATATACAGGTCAGTACCAGAACCTTATTCAATGTCCAGGGTCCTGGAGTGGTTGTATATACAGGTCAGTACCAGAACCTTATTCAATGTCCAGGGTCCTGGAGTGGTTGTATATACAGGTCAGTACCAGAACCTTATTCAATGTCCAGGGGTACTGGAGTGGTTGTATATACAGGTCAGTACCAGAACCTTATTCAATGTCCAGGGGTACTGGAGTGGTTGTATATACAGGTCAGAACCAGAACCTTATTCAATGTCCAGGGTCCTGGAGTGGTTGTATATACAGGTCAGAACCTTATTCAATGTCCAGGGTCCTGGAGTGGTTGTATATACAGGTCAGTACCAGAACCTTATTCAATGTCCAGGGGTACTGGAGTGGTTGTATATACAGGTCAGAACCTTATTCAATGTCCAGGGTCCTGGAGTGGTTGTATATACAGGTCAGAACCTTATTCAATGTCCAGAGTACTGGAGTGGTTGTATATACAGGTCAGTACCAGAACCTTATTCAATGTCCAGGGTACTGGAGTGGTTGTATATACAGGTCAGTACCAGAACCTTATTCAATGTCCAGGGTCCTGGAGTGGTTGTATATACAGGTCAGTACCAGAACCTTATTCAATGTCCAGGGTCCTGGAGTGGTTGTATATACAGGTCAGAACCTTATTCAATGTCCAGGGTACTGGAGTGGTTGTATATACAAGTCAGTACCAGAACCTTATTCAATGTCCAGGGGTACTGGAGTGGTTGTATATACAGGTCAGAACCTTATTCAATGTCCAGGGTCCTGGAGTGGTTGTATATACAGGTCAGTACCAGAACCTTATTCAATGTCCAGGGTTCTGGAGTGGTTGTATATACAGGTCAGAACCAGAACCTTATTCAATGTCCAGGGTACTGGAGTGGTTGTATATACAGGTCAGTACCAGAACCTTATTCAATGTCCAGGACACCTAAGTAATTCCAGGGTATTTCCTACATTGTAGAATAATAGTGAAAACATCAAAACTATGAAATAACACATATGAAACATGTAGTAACCAACAAAGTGTTAAACAAATCAAAATATACTTGAGATTTGAGATTTTTCAAATTAGCCAGCCTTTGCCTTGATAACAGCTTTGCACACTCTTGGCATTCTCTCAACCAGCTCAATGAGGTAGTCACCTGGAATGAGGACCAACACAGGAAAAGAAGGCCCAGAGTTACCTCTGTTGCAGAGGATACGTTCATTGGAGTTCACTGAGATTGCAGCTCAAATAATGCTTTACAGAGTTCAAGTAACAGACACATCTCAACATCAACTGCTCAGAGGAGACTGCGAGAATCAGTCCTTCATGGTAGAATTGATGCAAAGAAACCACTACTAAAGGACACCAATAATTATAAGAGATTTGCTTTGGCAAGAAACACAAGCAATGGACATTAGACTGGTGGAAATCTGTCCTTTGGTCTGATGAGTCCAAATTTGAGAATTTTGATTCCAACCGCCGTGTCTTTGTGAGACAGAGTAGGTGAACGGATGATCTCCACATGTGTGGTTCCCACCGTGAAGCATGGAGGAGGAGGTGTGATGGTGTGCGGTTCCCAACGTGAAGCATGGAGGAGGAGGTGTGATGGTGTGCGGTTCCCACCGTGAAGCATGGAGGAGGAGGTGTGATGGTGTGGGGGTGCGTTGATGGTGACAGTCTGGGATTTATTTAGAAGTCAAGGCAGCGATACGACATCCCATCTGGTTTGGGCTTAGTGGGACTATCATTTGTTTTTCAACAGGACAATGACCCAACACACCTCCAGGCTGTGTAAGGAATATTTGACCAAGAAGGAGAGTGATGGAGTGCTGCATCAGATTACCTGGTTTCCACAATCACCTGACCTCAACCCAATTCAGATGGTTTGGGATGAGTTGGACCTCAGAGTGAAAGAAAAGTAGCCAACAAGTGCTCAGCATATGTGGGAACTCCTTCAAGACTGTTGGAAAAGCATTCCGAGTGAAGCATTCCATTGCTACCGAGTGGCGCAGCTCCTGGAACTGCATCTCAGTGCAAGAGGTGTCACTACAGTCCCCTGCTTCGAATCCAGGCTGTATCACATCCGGCTGTGATTGGGAGTCCCATCGGGCGGTGCACAGTTGGCCCGGCGTTGTAAATAAGAATTTGTTTTTAACTTGCCCAGTTAAATAAAATAAAGAGGGATAGTCCGGATTATTCTTATCACACCTCCATGGACTGAAATGGCTCAAGGTGGAAACACCTGACAGTAATTTAGATCTTAATCTGTCTTCACCCCTT
Organism: Oncorhynchus mykiss; assembly: GCF_057628025.1. Classification (NCBI taxonomy): domain Eukaryota; kingdom Metazoa; phylum Chordata; class Actinopteri; order Salmoniformes; family Salmonidae; genus Oncorhynchus; species Oncorhynchus mykiss. The sequence goes on along the minus strand of NC_143039.1, from coordinate 7,162,153 downwards.
AACCGCTCTTAAGGGGTCAAGAAACCAGTAGTCTGAGCCAAAAAAAAAGGTCCTCAGGAAACAGCGAATAATAAAATACAGAGGAAGTGCAGCTCCACAGGAGTCGCTAGAGACATCCCAGCTGTCCAAACCCTCCCCTAACCCAGAATATGTCTCTCTAATATGGTCATACATTGGACAGACTCTCTCTGTCTCTCTGTCTGTCTGTCTGTCTGTCTCTCTGTCTCTGTCTCTGTCTCTCTCTCTCTCTATTGTTGTAGAATTCTGCATGCAGATTCTCAATTTGGTGTTTGTCCTATTTTGTGAATTAATGGTTGGTGAACGGGACCCCAGACCTCACAACCATAAAGGACTGTAACTGATTCAAGTATTTTTAGCCAGATCCTAATTGGTTGAATTTTATGTTCCTTTTGATGACATAGAAGGCCCTTCTTGCCATGTCTCTCTCTCCCTGCTCTTTCTCATGGGAGCCGGAAATTTCTGTTTTTGTGTTTTCCAGTACTCTTTATTTCTCTCTCTCTCTCTCTCTCTCTCTCTCTCTCTCTCTCTCTGTCCCTCTCTCTGTCCCTCTCTCTGTCTCTCTCTCTCTCCCGCTCTCTCTCCCGCTCTCTTTCTCTCTCTGTCTCTCTCTCTCTCTGTCTCTCTCCCTCTCTCTCTCTCTCCCTCTCTCTCTCCCGCTCTCTCTCTCTCTCTCTCTGTCTCTCTCCCTTTCTCTCTCCCGCTCTCTCTCTATCTCTCTCTGTCTCTCTCTCTCTCTCTCACTCTCTCTCAGAGGGGCACTGATTATTTTCCTACTCCTGTATATGTGTGTGGTTTTGGGGAGGGGGTAGACAGCGCTACAGCGGGGCAGCTTGGTGGGGACTTTCCCACGCTAGCATGGCCTGTCTGCTGCTGGCACCCGAGGAGAGGAAGTCTCTCCTTGGACGCTCTTCAAGAGAGGGGTTGAGAGGATTGAGAAGAGGGCTGAGAAGAGAGGATGAGGAGAGGACTGAGGAGAGAACAAGAGAACAGAGGAGAGAGGAAGAGGAGAGAGGAAGAGGAGAGAGGATGATGAGAGGGGATGAGGAGAGAGGAGAGAGGATGAGGAGAGGAAGAGGAGAGAGGCTGAGGAGAGGAAGAGGAGAGAGGATGAGGAGAGGGGATGAGGAGAGAGGAGAGAGGAAGAGGAGAGGAAGAGGAGAGAGGAAGAGGAGAAAGGAAAATGAAAGGACTGCTTTTTTTAAATTAAAACTTTGTTTAACTAAGAAAGTCAGTTTAAGAATAAATTCTTATTTACAATGAAGGCCTACCCCGGCCTTTTGTTTGGTTCAGACGGCTGGTTCCTTGACCCCTGAAGAGCGGTTAAGGGGTAAAGACAGATTAAGATCTAAATTACTGTCAGGTGTTTCCACCTTGAGCCATTTCAGTCCATGGAGGTGTGATAAGAATAATCCGGACTATCCTATTCTGAGAGGTCTCACATTTATACCTTATATGGAAGTGACACGTTCCTACGTCCTGCTTCGGGGTCGTGTCCCATAATCTCTTGACAAGATGATATAATCTAATTCACCATAACGATAAGACAGCGCTACAGTAAGATACATACGGTACCAGTGGAAAAGGGTCGTGTCCCATAATCTCTTGACAAGATGATATAATCTAATTCACCATAACGATAAGACAGCGCTACAGTAAGATACATACGGTACCAGTGGAAAAGGGTCGTGTCCCATAATCTCTTGACAAGATGATATAATCTAATTCACCATAACGAGGTAGATACTTACGGTACCAGTGGAAAATGGTCGTGTCCCATAATCTCTTGACAAGATGATATAATCTAATTCACCATAACGAGGTAGTTTGAGATACTTACAGTACCAGTGGAAAATGGTTGTGTCCCATAATCTCTTGACAAGATGATATAATCTAATTCACCATAACGAGGTAGTTTGAGATACTTACGGTACCAGTGGAAAATGGTCGTGTCCCATAATCTCTTGACAAGATGATATAATCTGATTCACCATAACGAGGTAGTTTGAGATACTTACGGTACCAGTGGAAAATGGTCGTGTCCCATAATCTCTTGACAAGATGATATAATCTGATTCACCATAACGAGGTAGTTTGAGATACTTACGGTACCAGTGGAAAATGGTCGTGTCCCATAATCTCTTGACAAAATGATATAATCTAATTCACCATAACAAGGTAGTTTGAGATACTTACGGTACCAGTGGAAAATGGTCGTGTCCCATAATCTCTTGACAAGATGATATAATCTAATTCACCATAACGAGGTAGTTTGAGATACTTACGGTACCAGTGGAAAATGGTCGTGTCCCATAATCTCTTGACAAAATGATATAATCTAATTCACCATAACGAGGTAGTTTGAGATACTTACGGTACCAGTGGAAAATGGTCGTGTCCCATAATCTCTTGACAAGATGATATAATCTGATTCACCATAACGAGGTAGTTTGAGATACTTACGGTACCAGTGGAAAATGGTCATGTCCCATAATCTCTTGACAAGATGATATAATCTAATTCACCATAACGAGGTAGTTTGAGATACTTACGGTACCAGTGGAAAATGGTCGTGTCCCATAATCTCTTGACAAGATGATATAATCTGATTCACCATAACGAGGTAGTTTGAGATACTTACGGTACCAGTGGAAAATGGTCGTGTCCCATAATCTCTTGACAAGATGATATAATCTAATTCACCATAACGAGGTAGTTTGAGATACTTACGGTACCAGTGGAAAATGGTCGTGTCCCATAATCTCTTGACAAGATGATATAATCTAATTCACCATAACGAGGTAGTTTGAGATACTTACGGTACCAGTGGAAAAGGGTCGTGTCCCATAATCTCTTGACAAGATGATATAATCTAATTCACCATAACGAGGTAGTTTGAGATACTTACGGTACCAGTGGAAAATGGTCGTGTCCCATAATCTCTTGACAAGATGATATAATCTAATTCACCATAACGAGGTAGTTTGAGATACTTACGGTACCAGTGGAAAATGGTCGTGTCCCATAATCTCTTGACAAGATGATATAATCTAATTCACCATAACGAGGTAGTTTGAGATACTTACGGTACCAGTGGAAAATGGTCGTGTCCCATAATCTCTTGACAAGATGATATAATCTAATTCACCATAACGAGGTAGTTTGAGATACTTACGGTACCAGTGGAAAATGGTCGTGTCCCATAATCTCTTGACAAGATGATATAATCTGATTCACCATAACGAGGTAGTTTGAGATACTTACGGTACCAGTGGAAAATGGTCGTGTCCCATAATCTCTTGACAAGATGATATAATCTGATTCACCATAACGAGGTAGTTTGAGATACTTACGGTACCAGTGGAAAATGGTCGTGTCCCATAATCTCTTGACAAGATGATATAATCTAATTCACCATAACGAGGTAGTTTGAGATACTTACGGTACCAGTGGAAAATGGTCGTGTCCCATAATCTCTTGACAAGATGATATAATCTGATTCACCATAACGAGGTAGTTTGAGATACTTACGGTACCAGTGGAAAATGGTCGTGTCCCATAATCTCTTGACAAGATGATATAATCTAATTCACCATAACGAGGTAGTTTGAGATACTTACGGTACCAGTGGAAAATGGTCGTGTCCCATAATCTCTTGACAAGATGATATAATCTAATTCACCATAACGAGGTAGTTTGAGATACTTACGGTACCAGTGGAAAATGGTCGTGTCCCATAATCTCTTGACAAAATGATATAATCTAATTCACCATAACGAGGTAGTTTGAGATACTTACGGTACCAGTGGAAAATGGTCGTGTCCCATAATCTCTTGACAAGATGATATAATCTAATTCACCATAACGAGGTAGTTTGAGATACTTACGGTACCAGTGGAAAATGGTCGTGTCCCATAATCTCTTGACAAGATGATATAATCTAATTCACCATAACGAGGTAGTTTGAGATACTTACGGTACCAGTGGAAAATGGTCGTGTCCCATAATCTCTTGACAAGATGATATAATCTAATTCACCATAACGAGGTAGTTTGAGATACTTACGGTACCAGTGGAAAATGGTCGTGTCCCATAATCTCTTGACAAGATGATATAATCTAATTCACCATAACGAGGTAGTTTGAGATACTTACGGTACCAGTGGAAAATGGTCGTGTCCCATAATCTCTTGACAAAATGATATAATCTAATTCACCATAACGAGGTAGTTTGAGATACTTACGGTACCAGTGGAAAATGGTCGTGTCCCATAATCTCTTGACAAGATGATATAATCTGATTCACCATAACGAGGTAGTTTGAGATACTTACGGTACCAGTGGAAAATGGTCATGTCCCATAATCTCTTGACAAGATGATATAATCTAATTCACCATAACGAGGTAGTTTGAGATACTTACGGTACCAGTGGAAAATGGTCGTGTCCCATAATCTCTTGACAAGATGATATAATCTGATTCACCATAACGAGGTAGTTTGAGATACTTACGGTACCAGTGGAAAATGGTCGTGTCCCATAATCTCTTGACAAGATGATATAATCTAATTCACCATAACGAGGTAGTTTGAGATACTTACGGTACCAGTGGAAAATGGTCGTGTCCCATAATCTCTTGACAAGATGATATAATCTAATTCACCATAACGAGGTAGTTTGAGATACTTACGGTACCAGTGGAAAAGGGTCGTGTCCCATAATCTCTTGACAAGATGATATAATCTAATTCACCATAACGAGGTAGTTTGAGATACTTACGGTACCAGTGGAAAATGGTCGTGTCCCATAATCTCTTGACAAGATGATATAATCTAATTCACCATAACGAGGTAGTTTGAGATACTTACGGTACCAGTGGAAAATGGTCGTGTCCCATAATCTCTTGACAAGATGATATAATCTAATTCACCATAACGAGGTAGTTTGAGATACTTACGGTACCAGTGGAAAATGGTCGTGTCCCATAATCTCTTGACAAAATGATATAATCTAATTCACCATAACGAGGTAGTTTGAGATACTTACGGTACCAGTGGAAAATGGTCGTGTCCCATAATCTCTTGACAAGATGATATAATCTAATTCACCATAACGAGGTAGTTTGAGATACTTACGGTACCAGTGGAAAATGGTCGTGTCCCATAATCTCTTGACAAGATGATATAATCTAATTCACCATAACGAGGTAGTTTGAGATACTTACGGTACCAGTGGAAAATGGTCGTGTCCCATAATCTCTTGACAAGATGATATAATCTGATTCACCATAACGAGGTAGTTTGAGATACTTACGGTACCAGTGGAAAATGGTCGTGTCCCATAATCTCTTGACAAGATGATATAATCTGATTCACCATAACGAGGTAGTTTGAGATACTTACGGTACCAGTGGAAAATGGTCGTGTCCCATAATCTCTTGACAAGATGATATAATCTAATTCACCATAACGAGGTAGTTTGAGATACTTACGGTACCAGTGGAAAATGGTCGTGTCCCATAATCTCTTGACAAGATGATATAATCTAATTCACCATAACGAGGTAGTTTGAGATACTTACGGTACCAGTGGAAAATGGTCGTGTCCCATAATCTCTTGACAAGATGATATAATCTGATTCACCATAACGAGGTAGTTTGAGATACTTACGGTACCAGTGGAAAATGGTCGTGTCCCATAATCTCTTGACAAGATGATATAATCTAATTCACCATAACGAGGTAGTTTGAGATACTTACGGTACCAGTGGAAAATGGTCGTGTCCCATAATCTCTTGACAAGATGATATAATCTAATTCACCATAACGAGGTAGTTTGAGATACTTACGGTACCAGTGGAAAATGGTCGTGTCCCATAATCTCTTGACAAAATGATATAATCTAATTCACCATAACGAGGTAGTTTGAGATACTTACGGTACCAGTGGAAAATGGTCGTGTCCCATAATCTCTTGACAAGATGATATAATCTAATTCACCATAACGAGGTAGTTTGAGATACTTACGGTACCAGTGGAAAATGGTCGTGTCCCATAATCTCTTGACAAGATGATATAATCTAATTCACCATAACGAGGTAGTTTGAGATACTTACGGTACCAGTGGAAAATGGTCGTGTCCCATAATCTCTTGACAAGATGATATAATCTAATTCACCATAACGAGGTAGTTTGAGATACTTACGGTACCAGTGGAAAATGGTCGTGTCCCATAATCTCTTGACAAGATGATATAATCTAATTCACCATAACGAGGTAGTTTGAGATACTTACGGTACCAGTGGAAAATGGTCGTGTCCCATAATCTCTTGACAAGATGATATAATCTAATTCACCATAACGAGGTAGTTTGAGATACTTACGGTACCAGTGGAAAAGGGTCGTGTCCCATAATCTCTTGACAAGATGATATAATCTAATTCACCATAACGAGGTAGTTTGAGATACTTACGGTACCAGTGGAAAAGGGTCGTGTCCCATAATCTCTTGACAAGATGATATAATCTAATTCACCATAACGAGGTAGTTTGAGATACTTACGGTACCAGTGGAAAAGGGTCGTGTCCCATAATCTCTTGACAAGATGATATAATCTAATTCACCATAACGAGGTAGTTTGAGATACTTACGGTACCAGTGGAAAATGGTCGTGTCCCTTAATCTCTTGACAAGATGATATAATCTAATTCACCATAACGAGGTAGTTTGAGATACTTACGGTACCAGTGGAAAATGGTCGTGTCCCATAATCTCTTGACAAGATGATATAATCTAATTCACCATAACGAGGTAGTTTGAGATACTTACGGTACCAGTGGAAAATGGTCGTGTCCCTTAATCTCTTGACAAGATGATATAATCTAATTCACCATAACGAGGTATTTTGAGATACTTACGGTACCAGTGGAAAATGGAAACTCATTCAATAGTTTCTTTATGTTTGTACTAGTTTCTACATTGTAGATAATAAAGGACCACTGCGCCACCCGGGAGGCCCTCAAAATATATATATTTTTTTATTTAACTTTTATTTTAACTTGGCAAGTCAGTTAAGAACAAATTCCTATTTGCAATGATGGTCTACCCCCGGGCCAAACTCTAACACGGACGATTCTGGGCCAATTGTGCGCCACCTTATGGGACTCCCAATCACAGCCGGATGTGATACAGACTGTAGTGACACCTCTTGGGCTGAGGAGAGGGCTGAGGGGAAGGGCTGAGGAGAAGGGCTGAGGAGAGGGGCTGAGGAGAGGGGCTGAGGAGAGGGGCTGAGGGGAAGGGCTGAGGAGAGGGGCTGAGGTGAAGGGCTGAGGAGAGGGGCTGAGGGGAAGGGCTGAGGAGAGGGGCTGAGGAGAGGGGCTGAGGAGAGGGGCTGAGGAGAGGGGCTGAGGGGAAGGGCTGAGGAGAGGGGCTGAGGAGAGGGGCTGAGGAGAGGGGCTGAGGGGAAGGGCTGAGGTGAAGGGCTGAGGAGAGGGGCTGAGGAGAGGGGCTGAGGAGAGGGGCTGAGGAGAGGGGCTGAGGGGAAGGGCTGAGGAGAGGGGCTGAGGAGAGGGGCTGAGGAGAGGGGCTGAGGGGAAGGGCTGAGGAGAGGGGCTGAGGAGAGGGGCTGAGGAGAGGGGCTGAGGGGAAGGGCTGAGGTGAAGGGCTGAGGAGAGGGGCTGAGGAGAGGGGCTGAGGAGAGGGGCTGAGGGGAAGGGCTGAGGTGAAGGGCTGAGGAGAGGGGCTGAGGAGAGGGGCTGAGGAGAGGGGCTGAGGAGAGGGGCTGAGGAGAGGGGCTGAGGAGAGGGGCTGAGGAGAGGGGCTGAGGAGAGGGGCTGAGGTGAAGGGCTGAGGAGAGGGGCTGAGGTGAAGGGCTGAGGAGAGGGGCTGAGGAGAGGGGCTGAGGAGAGGGGCTGAGGGGAAGGGCTGAGGAGAGGGGCTGAGGAGAGGGGCTGAGGTGATGGGCTGAGGAGAGGGGCTGAGGAGAGGGGCTGAGGAGAGGGGCTGAGGGGGCTACCAATCCTCCTTGAGGAGGACTAAACCCCGGGTTCATACCAAAACAAAGACCCCATCCAGATCCCCTCCTCCCTCCACGTGCTCCCCTCTTCCCCTCTTACCGACTCCCAGGAAAAATACACCTTTCAAAGAACTCTTTTAATTCGTTTTTTAATTAGTCTTTCGTAACAGAATAAATTGAATTAGCTGCTGATTGGTTTATCTTTGCAGGAGAAATGGAGTTAACCTCTAAGAACTTGGTAGCAGGACAAGAAAAGACGTTGGTTCAAAACAACGACGTCATCAATGGAAATGACGATGTTTAAATACAGTGAGCTGTACAACTATTGGGGCTGTGACACATCTTCTGTTGTTGTTGTTTTTGGCTCTGTACTCCCAGCACTTTGGATTGGAAATGATACAACGACTGTGAGGTTAAAGGTCAGACTGTCAGCTTTAATATGAGGGTATTTTCATCCATATCGGGTGAACAGTTTAGAAATTATAGTTATTTTTGTATATAGTTCCCCCATTTTAGGGGACCGAAAGTATTGGGACAATTTCACTCATGTGTGTATTAACGTAGGAAAAACTTTTGTAGCACACAATGATTACATCAAACTTCATTCATACTCTACCCCAAGACATGCTGACCTCTCACCCCAAGACATGCTGACCTCTCACCCCAAGACATGCTGACCTCTCACCCCAAGACATGCTGACCTCTCACCCCAAGACATGCTGACCTCTCACCCCAAGACATGCTGACCTCTCACCCCAAGACATGCTGACCTCTCACCTCAAGACATGCTGACCTCTCACCCCAAGACATGCTGACCTCTCACCCCAAGACATGCTGACCTCTCACCTCAACATATATTTATATTATATATATTATTATTATATATTTATATTATATATATTATTATATTATATATTTATATTATTATATATTATTATTATATATTTATATTATATATATTATTATTATAGTATATATCATTATATATTTATATTATATATATTATTATTATATATTTATATTATATATATTATTATATTATATATTTATATTATTATATATTATTATTATATATTTATATTATATATATTATTATATTATATATTTATATTATTATATATTATTATTATATATTTATATTATATATATTATTATTATAGTATATATCATTATATATTTATATTATATATATTATTATATTATATATTTATATTATTATATATTATTATTATATATTTATATTATATATATTATTATTATAGTATATATCATTATATATTTATATTATATATATTATTATTATATATTTATATTATATATATTATTATTATAGTATATATCATTATATATTTATATTATATATATTATTATATTATATATTTATATTATATATATTATTATTATAGTATATATCATTATATATTTATATTATATATATTATTATTATATATTTATATTATATATATATATATTATTATTATATATTTATATTATATATACATTATTATTATATTATATATTTATATTATATATACATTATTATTATATTATTTATTTATATTATATATATATATATTATTATTATTATTTATTTATATTATATATATATATATTATTATTAT